>NC_136423.1:122173097-122393097 GCF_052625555.1 Lactuca saligna | reverse complement strand
ATTTTATCATTCTTTCATCAATGAATCTTGTCTTATTTTTAATATTTAATATATTAATAGTTAATGGAAAATTGTATATAATATATGCGGTGTGGTGTAGTTATTATTATTATTTATTTTTTGAAAACTAATAACCGCACTGCACCGCAAATTTGCGGTTTTTGAAAAACAGAAAACCTTACCATCGGTTTTTATTGCGGTTGCGGTTGCGGTTTATGCGGTTAATTTTAGTTGCTGTGCGGCTTTTGCTCACCCTTAGTCTTAACCTTAGAGTTGCAGAGTGGTGGTTCTAGACCAGTTTTAGGTCGGATCGAAACAGTATGGTCATTTTTCGAACCAGTCTCGTTTGGTTTATTTTATTTATTTATTTATTTATTTTTTCCGATTTGATCTTTTTCGGACCAGTCTTTTTTGGTCTCGTCTCTCAGTATTTTCGTGCACCTTGTTTCGTTCGATTTACGGGTTCTTTTTTGTTCGGTTTCGGTATTTTTCGATTCTTTTGTTTTAGTTTTGAGTTTTTCCAGTAACAAATATGAGATTATCACCAAAATGATAAATTAAGATTTATTAAAAAATGATAATTTAAATTAATAAAAGAAAATAATAAAATAAATTAGATAATTGTGATTAAAAAATGTATAATTAACACAAAAGATACATATTTATAAAGTTTGGTTACCGGTCTTTTTTCTAGACCAGTCTGGTTTTTTTAGGACCGATCTCGGAATGGTCTAGTCTTTTTCGCATCGGTTTGGAAGGGTCTTAAGCTGGTCTTTTTTCGGTCCGGTCTTTCTTAAAACCGGTATTTTTTAGTCTGGTTTCGTTTTAGACCGGTTCAGTCTCGGTATTTTTTTTGGGTCCGATCCGAGACTGTTCTTTTTGTACAGGTCTACTTAACTTAGTCAATATTCAGAATACACTTGAAAGTTCATCAATCCTGCGAAAAGTTGACCTATGCATTCTAATTATATTGTTTTCCCGACTACTTCTCTAAGGCTGGTGAGAATGATGTCATATTTGTCACGGTCCACCTAGGCATCATGTGAGCTTTGTCGCACATCTTGCAATTTTTGTTATTTTCATGGTATGGGTTATCACACTTGTCATAGTCTTTTTTTAATTAATTAATTTAAAAAACTAAACATATCAATCATACTATATTTTTTAAACTGAATTTTCATTAAATAAAAATTAAAATTACAACACACAAAAACAACATAGAATTTAAAATGATGAACCTAGAAAGAAAAACATAGAAATTTAAATAACAAAACCACAAACTTAAAATAGCGAAACTTAGATTGTTTTTTTTTTTTTTTTTTTTTTTTTTCCTCTTTTGCTTTTATCGTCATTTCCTTTTCACGTCCGGTGAGAGCTATTGTCTCTCGTCAAGATCGTCGTGGTAGAGTTTTTTTTCTTTCTCTTGTGCGATCGCCAAATATTGTTTAAAATACGACTTCAAGTTGTCCATTTTGGTTATTAGTTGGTGGATATCGCCCGAACCACTTGCCACCAATTTTCCCTTTCATTTGACTCGGTCTCTTCTTATGGGACGATTGACTCTTGGAACCTCACAATACTCATTTTCATTGAGGTCCATCCCGATATGCACATCGGACGATTGACTATGCATTGTTTAAGATGTTTTGGTTCTTTTAGAAGAACCGCCCGTAAAGGTTTCAGAATCGTCGACCCCTTGCCACTTTTTTTTTTTTTTTTTTTTTTTTTTTTTTTTTTTTTTTGACAATTTCAAAATATTCCAAACGTGCAGAAATTTGATATTGACCCTTTTTTGATTCTAGAACAATTAAGAGTTTTTTGAAAAATAGTTTCATCATTTGCACCACTTTGTCATTGTCGTTTGACACTCGAAAACACCCCATTAAACTTCATCACCTCTCTGTTGACAATTCTCCACTTGGAATAATTTTGGTCTTTTTTTGGCAGTCTCAAAGATTCATCTCGTTGAGAAAACGTCATGTAATTTTCGGAAAAAAGTTGGACAATCTTGGTTGTTTCTGATCACCGGATCTTCGAAAACATACGTCCACACACGAGTTAACTCCTTTTCTTCGGCCGGTGTCCATTGCTTTGGAGCTGCCCTTCTACTTTTTTGGGTTGTGGTGGATTCTCGTTCGGCTCTGACTCTGTTTCGGGGATGACTTTGGGTTCCCCTTAACTTTGGAATGTGGTTTGGAAATTCGTTGGGGGAGTCGGGAAGATCATCAAATGGATTGAATTCATTTTTCATTTGGATGAGAAGATCATTTGTGGTTCGTTTTGAAATTGGAGTTGTCTTTCAAATTGTGGATGGTTTTGGAATTGATGTCGGTTTTGGTATTATGCTTGATTTTGGTAGCGAAGTTGGTTTTGTGCTTGAAATGAATGGTAAACACCACCACAGTGTAAATTTGGCGGAGAATAAATTAGCTGATCATTTTGATTTTGAACGAAATTTGTTGAAGAAGGTGAAATGTTTGGGTTTTGGGTGTTTCTTTTGGTATTTTTTTTTGAGCTTTTGGGTTGGAAGAGGAAGCTATTTTTTCATAAGAATTGTATTGTTTGAGTGAAAATATGAAGATGGTATAGTGAGATAAAATATAAAAGGTAGTGGTATAAAAAAATGGGTAAAATGGGGGATTTTTTGAAAAACAAATTTGAAAAAAAATGGCCACAAAGGACCCTCAAATGTTAAAAAAATTTACCCACTACACACTCTCTCTCCTCGGTAACTATTAGACGAGGGCTCGGCCTGTTGAAGGCTCGACTTGGTATTCGCTGGTCTATTCAAGGTCGTTGCTGAAGCCACTCCTTGTGGCTTAACAATGATGCCTTTTTTTCGGCGACCTCTTCTTATGTCAAATTACAATTCCGAAAATGGTTTCGTCCCTAGAATTTGACCGAAGCAACTTTTGATGGCTCAAACTTTATTTAAGGATCCGGATAAATAATATATTTGTTATATTATATTACTAGGTTATAACAAGTGTATTACACGGTTCTATAATGTAAAATAATATATTGATTATAAAACCGTAACAACTAATCATAAGTTTGCAAACAGGTAATAATAAATATATTTGTAAACAGTTAAGAATATACAACAATAATATTGAAAATGAAAATCAAGAAGTTAGTATATTACACAAATAGCCCATATCAAAAATATTACACAAATAGTCAATTTACCAATTATACACTTTCTAAATTCAAAAAAAGTTGCTATTAACTTCTATATTAGTCAAAAGTAGTGATAAGGCTAGGAGGTATATCTCTAACCCCATAATGCCAAAAATATTTCCTTCTCAAGGCCATGTCAGCACTACTTCCCAATAACTTACCTTCAGAAATACCTAGCATTCAACCACTCATTATACCCTTAAATTTTTATTTAAAAATAACGTTAAGAGATAAAGAGAGAAAGAATGAAAAAAAAAGAATATGAAGGTTGATCTTGTTATGTAATATTATCACCACCACATTGTTGGATTTGGTGTCTAAGCCCATAACTATAATTGGGATGTACTTGACCCGATTGTAGTATGGTCCTTTTGGGTTGCCTTCACCAGTGCAATTTGATAGGATGGATTTTTGAGAATAAGGTTATTTATGATTTATTAATATATTACAAGTATAATATATTAATATGAAATCATATTATTATTTAACTAGTATTGATCAAGAATTAATTTTGAATTAATTTTATGATCAAAAGAACTAATTAAATATATGGGGATTGATTATGTAAATGAATGATTCTTATAGTGTGGGCCAATGATCCATGATTATGTAGATGGGCTAAACCAATGAAATAATCCATGGATAGTCCATGGAGGTTAAACCCATAAGAATGTGAAAGGTCATTAGGGTTTGCAAAGATGTAACCCTAGCACTATAAATAGAACCCCTCATGGCCAAAATCGTTTGCCCCATTTTCATTCTATGAGAGTGATATTGATTTTGTGTCAAGTAACTTATTCTCTTAAGCCTCCTCTTGTATATTGGTGTTTGTGAACCATTATAGGCATCACACTTAGGGTGCTTAAGCTTCAAAGGCCAAGAACTAGAAGTCCTTCATAAAGGCATGTCACCAAACTAGTAGTATCATTCAATTGTTCAAATGTATGCTGGTTAGGATAATACTTTGGAAAAATGATAATATGCATGTATAATTAGAGAAACATAGATTCAAATCATTTAGGATTGCATGTGTACCATAGGAGTGTTATAGTGCTCAAAACCCAATAGTGGTATCAGAGCCTAGGATTGTTTTCTATTATATTTGATGCTTGCTAATTTTTCAAAGCTGAAAAAGTTGATTTTTTGCCTTCTGACGGGTGAAGTCACTGAGTCCACTGGCTAAATCGACGAGTCCACCTAGTAATGGACCAACTCGACAAGTCCAGTTCATGTACTCGCCGGGTTGGTGCTCCTGTATGCAGAAATGTAGAATTTCGAGTTTTGGCCATAATTGGATTATGATCATTACCCCAAACTGTTTTTTGAACTATGAAATCTTTTTTTTGATATGGTAATGATCATGCTTATCAAATTAAAAGATAATTGTCATAATTTCAATACTTTTATTAGTTTATATGATTAGGCTGATTTTTTGAAGATTGTTGATATGTATTATCTTGTCCTTATGAGTTTAGCTAGATTATGGATGAATTATTTGATTATTGTGCTAATTAAAATAATGATCTAAATGATTTTAATGACTTTCATAAATTGTCCTCAATTATGGAAAATGAAAAATCTCATACATTAAAATGACATTAAACTCATAAGTTATGGAAATGAAAGGACAATTGTCAAATATTAAGATAATAGGTTAATTATTTGTATTATTTGATATGAATTGCCTTGCTATATGAGTTAGATTAGATCAATAGAATATTATATGATAATTTTTCCTTGTTAGAATTGATCTAGATGTTTTAATGACTTCCATAACTTGTCCTCAAGTTATGGAACATGAAAAGTCTTATAATAAATGTTTTTATGAACTCCATAACTTGTACTCAAGTTATGGAAAATCAAGATTTTTTTCATAAAACCCAACATTAACTCATAAGTTATGAAATTGAAGAGTTTTGACAAGTTTCAAAATTTGCCCTCAAGTTTTGGAATTTGCAAAGTCTCACTAATGAAACTTTAATTCTAAACCCTAGAGTTTTAAAAGTTAAAATTTAACCCTTATACTTTATAATATTATAAGTTTAATATTATATATATATATATATATATATATATATATATATATATATATATATATATAAGACAAGTCAGTCTTACCGTTAGTAGGTCTCATTCACGAAACTAGTCTATAAGGGGGTATAAGATTACTGCCTATAAAATGACAGTTTAATGGGTGTCCACTCTCACCCACTGCTTCCTTGACTAGTGGAGGGTCGTTAGCCGAACGGGTAGGATAGGACATTAGTTCTCCCTCATTAAAAGTATAATGATAAAAAATAGAGTACCTAAACTTTTATTAAATTCTCAGTCTTAGTTACTTTAGGAAAATTGTGAAAAATGTGCTAATCCATGAAATTAAACTTTGCACCCTGTTAAGTCGTTAGTGGAGCGTGTGTGATTAACCGACATACTAATCTGGGACCGACAATGTGTGGCAAAGGGTAACTTGATGTTAATCATAGATCAATGGAGCATGTGTGGTTAACCCACATGTTGATTAGGTGATCTATAACATTGGGTGTACCAAGCTAGTTCGTATGGTTATTCACACCTTGTTTGTAATGGTCGGCATCCCAGTCACATACTTGAAGGGTACAATCGATATTTAAACATGCAATTGAAAAGTTCAATGAATCTGAAAAGATCTAGGAATTTCAATCCAATTAAAACTTAATAATCTATTTCGTTTTTCATGGTGGAAATTGGTAAATCATCATTTACCTACCTTCAAATATTTTACAATTGGATTGCGACATCCCTCTTCGCAATTGTAAAATATTGTGGTGGGTCCTAGCCTTAATATTTTGTTTTGGGTGTTATATTAAGGACTTAAATCAACTAACTTTAATTTCTCACTTATAGTTGTCTAGGACAACTATGGTCTTCCCAAATTTGTTGGAAAAGGCTTTCCACATGAAGATGATATTCCGCAATATCATACTTCACTTCCTCTACCTCCTCCAATTATTCTCCCTGACCCACAAGCTCGAAGACTTGAAAAGTTCAAGGTCACTCAAGCCCTACTTACAATGAAACATCAAGATGGAAAGTCTATTTGTGTTCATGTCTTGCACATGAAGTTGTATATTGACAGGATGGGAATGTTTGGTGTCGTGTTCTCGAGGAAGTTGGCTATTGACTTGGTTCTTCAGTCGCTTCCCAAATCATATAGTGAGCTCGTTAAAGACTACTATGTGACAGATCACAACATGACCCTTAGTGATCTTTCCTATTTGCTAATTGTTGTTGAATCAACAATGATTGGCGCAATGATCAAGCAAACATGATTGGATGATCTACTTCCCAAGCTGCCATGAACATAGGCAATGACATCGATAGTCCAAAAATGATTCCTTCTCCTAAAGGAAAGGAATTGGCCATTATCAAAAGTTTTGATGACAAGAGAAAGGCCTGTTCTGGGATTGTGTCATGTGTCAATGCAAAAGAAGCTATTTGTTTCTACCGCCATTTGAAGGGACATTGGAAGCGAAGCTGCCCAAACTACCTGAAAGATCTAAGAGAATGTAGAATAAAAATGTTTGACTCTGCTTCAGGTAAGTCCACTATCTAACTCTGTTAAGTTCCTATTTGGAGATTCTTGATAAATGATGTAATGTAATTACATTTTGATGTTTTGTAGGATCAAAGGAAGCTTAAAGGAAAAGCATGCTGAGTCTAATCGCGAATAGATGGATTTCGATCGCATGGTTCAATGATCGGATTTTTGAGCTGCTGCTTAAAAGTTATGATAGATTGCTTAGAAATTTGTAATAACATGGTTTTCATTTTGAAACTGCATTGTAAGGAAATTTTTTTCCGTAATTATATAAATAAAGAAAAAAATTAATTTTTCATCTTATTTTATATTTCCTTGCGATGATATATATGAAAATTGATGTTTGTATTTTTTAGCAATGTGGATTTGATTCTTTCGTTTGTGGTAGTGTCTAAATTTACAAAATAAGGAAAGATTATCATCACCTAAGTTTCAGTTGGATAGAAACTTGGAATCATGCAACTTGTATTGTGTGATGAATGAGAACTTCATCTTTGGGAAATTAAGACTAAATCTTTGTTCATATGTATATATGAGTCAAGTGAAGGACTAGGGAATCATGTATACTTGGTTGTACATTGGTCAAGTCCACCACAAAGAATGATAAGATTATTCGTTATGGTTTACTAAAGTTAGTAAATATGGTTATGCTTACAAGATTAAGTATAATTCGGAGTCATTGAAAAGTCTGAATATATAGCATAACGAATAAGAAGAATCAAAGTCGGCAGAAAGATAAAAGTTTCTCCAGTCTGAAAAGATGGGAGAGTACTTGAGTATCGTCTTTTATGATCATCTTAATGCATATGAAAACTATATCACAATTGGATCCTCTAAGTGAATTTTTTTTGGCTAAGAAGAGGAATCAGGAATTGTTGAAATGGTTACATCAATTAAGATGAATCATACTTCATTCCAAAATCAAGTCTTAGAGTCATACTCCAAGATTGTATATTGAGTGATATATCAGCAAATGTAGAGTAAAATGTTTTCTACTCTTGTACATTTGAAATTGGTAAGTTGTAATGTTTTGTGTTGCGTCTAAGGGGTTGCGCCATTGTGCCTTGGTAGTTTGGTCCATTTTGTACTCACGGTTTGGGCCTGTCCAACCGTGTATATTTTTAGGGTTTACATATATATAGTGCATGCATGCATTATATTTATTATGCTTTTGATAATTATTTATGTGAACAAGTACTATAACCCTAGCACACTTCTACAGTAGCAATTCACATTGAATTCTTATGAGGTGGAGCATATTAATCATTCGACACTCATTTGATTCATCTTGGTGTTTTATTGCTTGTCATTGATTATTATCATTTTCTTGATATCTACTGAATCTATCGATCTTATAGAATTAATTCTCATCAACTGGTATCAGAGTAGGAGACTGTGTAATTCATACGCAACTATTCTGTTAGAAGAACCTGTTTAGGTTTTCCACTTTTATTGAATTTGTAAGAGCTGTCATTTCTTCATTGACGTTATTTATTGCTTTTGATAAAACCCTAATTCAATCTTTACAAGTCTGATTCTTGCAGATATCTGTAAAAGTTCATCATGTCTCTCGATGATTGTCAAACCAATCCAATCAATATCTACAACAACATTGGATCTACAACTAAGATTCCAATCCTATGCACTCGAGATTATGAAGTTTGGATGCATCACTTTGAAGATTATGTGGTTGGATCTAAAGACAATGGCTATCTAATATGGGAAGCGATAACATTGGGTCCATTTGTTCATTCCGGAACAAATAGAACAGTTAAGACTCAAAAGGAGTACAACAGACTCCTAACTGATTTGGACAAAATTCCTCAAGATGAGAAGGACAAGTTATTGTGTAACGTAAAAGCCATGAGAATGACAAGGTTCGCCTTGCAGACTGATACCTTTCGTCTGATTAGCGCATGCACCATATCGAAAGAGATCTGGGATAGACTTAAGGAGTTATATTCAAATGATGAAGACCTGGAACACTCCATCCAAACTCTATTGCTTTCAGAGTTCGGTGCATTTCAATAGAAACTGGATGAAAAACTCATTCAGGCTTTCGATCACTTCAACCATCTTCTAAGAAAAATGATCAAGCATGGCATCGAAAGAGAAGTGATCGAACAAAAGGCCAAATTTTTGAACGGGTTAAGACCCGAATGGATGGCTGTAGTGTCAACTGTGAAGGCCCATGAGCAGTTTAAGCCTTATTCCCTGACGAAGATGGTGGGTATTCTCAAATCACATGAAAGTGTTGTGATAAAAGAAGCGAAAGTTGTGTCCGGTATAGGATCCTTGTCCCTTCTCTCTAAAGAGAAGAATGTGGAAGAGGATGAAGATGAGTTGAAAATGTCAGTGTGTGATCTGACAAGCAAAGAATATGCAATGATGTTTTCCAACCCAAAGTGATTTGCTCGTAAGAAGTTCCCTGTCGCTAAGAACCGAAATTTTCAAGGAAGCTATAGCTCAGAAAAGACTAAAGAGGATATCAAAAACAATTCTCAGAAAGAAGAAGAGAAGAAGGAGAGCAAGCTGGTGGGAGACTCTGGAAACGCTTGCAACTTCTGCTATGAGAAAAACCATTTTCCCAAAGATTGAATGTTGAGAAAGCTGTCAGAGAAGAAAGAGGGTGAAGATGATGAAGAATATCATATGCAAAGCTGTAGGAGATAAAGAAGAAGAAAACCTCTAACAAAGAAATGAATGTTTTGGTTGTGCAGGAGAACGTGGTCGATGATGAATTCGGTGGAGTAGAAGTCTAGTCGATAGACTCTGAAGATGAAGAAGTGCGTAAATCAACACATGGCAGTGCGTTTGTGGCCAAAGAAGATGATGTTGAGTTTGCAGGGAAATGCTTGGTGGTAACTACTAGAGCTTCTCAAATGAGGGCCCACACAAGCGAAGTAGAGTGTAATGAAGCGAATCAGAAGGAAGATAAATGCTTCACTGGCAAGCCTGTGAGCGAGAGGATCAACGACTGTGATCAGTTGATCAAGAAGGTATAATCTATTCTCAAATCACATAAATACATGTAACAAACTATGAAAAGGAATTAAACGAATTAAAATTTAAGTTTTCAAGTTTAAGTGGAAGCCTAATGAAAACTCGCCTCTCAAATGCTAACCTAACCGATCAACTTAGCAGGGCAACATCCAAGAGTGAGGAGCGAAGAATGTGGATCGAGAAGATGAAGTTAGAGTTAGTTAGGATGAGAGATGAGTTGATTTATTTACAGCAAGACAATTTAAAGCTTTTAAAACAACATAATATTTTTTGTTTCATAACTAAACGTCTTTACACTAATATTACTCAGTTGCACTTAAATTGTGATATTGGCAAAAAGGTTCACAAAACGATCTTGCCATTTCTTGAGTTTAAGGAGGACGAAGTAGATGCAGATTGTTACAAATGTGAATCAGTGGTATCATCAGATGAGGTTTCAGATTCTTACAAGATAGGTCTGGAAAAAACTAAGTCCTTTATAAAATCCAAGGACCATAAGGACATGCTTAGGAATTTGTTGGACAAAAAAGACAAGTTGGACATAAAGACCGAAACCATGCAAAAATTTGACTCATTGAATACCAAATTAAATTTAGAACACAAGATGAATGTGGAAAATTCTTCTGAATTTGATGAGGACACAAATATGAGTGAAATTTATGTAGAGGATGAGGTTGACTGTTTTGAATTCCTAAAAAGCGAGCCCGAACCAGCAAAGCCACTCAAATCTGAAAATTCAGTTGAGCTCGCTCGTACGTCCAAAAATAAGTCCAAAGTCCTTAGAGAAAAAGAAGTTGTATAATAAAAGGTGCAGGCAGTACCGAATCAAGTGTATGCTACTACCGGAGTTACAAAAAATCAAACAGTGGAGCTCAGTTCGTTGGTGGATGAAGACAACGCTGAAGGGTGTGACAACTTTTTCTGGTCGGCTCCCATTAACAATGCAGACGAAACAGTAGGTCTTTCAGAGAAAACCTTGTGGAGAGTCAAAGGTAGATATGTGGCTGAGCCACTTAACAAGCCTTCAAGATTTGATAAGCCAAGTACAAGTGGTACTAAGTAAATTCAAAGCGAACTAGTCAAGGGTTCAGCTGGATCATCTCCAAGCAAAGCAAGTAAAGAGAAACCAAGACCAAAAGCAAATATTCACAAGTCTCAAAAACAACTTGCTAAGCAAACACGTCAAAGAAACAGAAGGTACCAGAAAAATCTCAAAGAGAGGAAACAATTTTGGAATTCTCAAAACACCAACCATGTTCACAAAGTTTCAAATTCTCAGGCGAAATAAAGGCCTTATGCAAGAAAAATCCCATGCAATCAATCTCAATTATGCAGTAAAATGAACCAAAGGTGTACAGTTCATGTCGAATCCAGTAATGATAAGAACCGA
Source organism: Lactuca saligna (assembly GCF_052625555.1). Taxonomy (NCBI): domain Eukaryota; kingdom Viridiplantae; phylum Streptophyta; class Magnoliopsida; order Asterales; family Asteraceae; genus Lactuca; species Lactuca saligna. The sequence continues at coordinate 122,381,947 of NC_136423.1, read as the reverse complement.
AAGATCAGTTTCGGTCCTAAACCCCAATACCTTCATCAACAACCGAAGCAGAAACCAGTCAAGGATATCAAAGGAAAAGGCAAGCAAGTCTCAGATTCTGAAGCTAATACCAAGAAGACAACAGCTAACCCTAAGAATCAAAAGGCTAATGAGAATGCAAATAAAAATAAACAACTTGATTCAAATAAACCGAAAGTGGAAAGAAATAAAATCAAAGTATTCACCATTAAAAGAAAAGATGAAACCACTTTAATAAAAAGAACATATTTGGTTGATCTTTTTATTGCTATTCCTAGTCCTGTAAAAGGCTCATGAGGACCCAAGAAACTTTGGATTCCTAAATCTGCTTAATTTTTGTAGGTTATAAGTGACGAGCAGTTCGACGACGAATGGTACATTGATAGTGGCTGCTCACATCACATGGCATGAAGGAGGGAAGAGCTAAGGGAGTTTCAGGCCCTTAAGGATGGTGGAAGTGTCAAATATGGGAATAATTCATATGGAATGATCAAAGGCTATGGAATGATCACAAACGGGGAATTCTCAATCAGGAAGGTAGCATATGTGGAGGGATTGCAACACAATCTTACTAGTGTCTCTCAACTTATTGTGGGAACTGGCTTGAAGGTGTCGTTTGATGATGAAGGTTCAGAGATTGTTGAAAAGAAGACGAAGACTATTCTGTTAAAATCCAAGTGAAAGGGAGAGATGTACCCTCGTAATCTCAATCCAATTCGGGGAAAGCTAGTTGTATGTCTTCTAACGAAAGTGCACTATGACGAAAGTTGGCTTTGGCACCGAAGGCTCTCTCATCTCAACTTCAAGGGTATCAAAAAGATGGTTATTAGTGATCATGTATGGGGACTTCCCCTTCTCAAATTTGAGAAGGAATACTTGTGCGCTGCATGCGAGTTGGGAAAGCAAAGCCGAAAGAGTCATCCAACTCGTATCAACACAAAGATCATCGAACCACTTAAACTTCTTCACATCGACTTGTGTGGTCCTTCAGCAATAGAAAGCGTTGGTGGTAGTAAGTACATATTGGTGATTGTTGATGACTTTTCACGTTTCACTTGGGTTTTCTTTCTTAAATAGAAGAACGAAGCGACTCCAAAGTTCAAGACATTTATAAAGAAAGTGGAACTTCAATTACGAAAGATGGTCAGGAATATAAGAAGCGACAATGTGTTGGAATTCAAGAATCAATAGTTCAAAGAATTTCTTATTAATAAGGGAGTTTCTCACAACTTCTTTGCTCCTTACACTCCACAATAAAACGACATAGTTGAAAGGCGAAACTGCTCTCTGTGTGAAGCAGCCCGAACCATGATCAACTTCACTTCCTTACCTTTGTACTTCTGGATTGATGCAATCGCTGCTGCCTGTTATAACTAGAACCGATCCTTCCTCAACAAGCGATTATCTATCACTGCATACAAAATCTTGAGTAATCGCAAGCCGAATGTCAAAATCTTCCGTGTGTTCGGTTCAAGATGATTTGTTTTCAATTCCAGAGAGAACCGAAACAAGTTCGATGTAAAGGCTGATGAGGGGATCTTTCTTGGTTACTCCCTAACCTCAAAGGCATATAGGGTTCTAAATAAACATTCAAAGAAAATTGAGAAAACCTATTATGTCTCCTTTGATGATGGTTACGTAAAGAAGCTTCAATCAAACATTGATCCATCAAAGGAAAACTTTCCAAAATCAGGTCATGTCTCGGTTCCTATTTCCAATCTATTTGATGAATACATGCTGCTTTTTGATGAACCAAAATGAGCAATTCACTCTGAGATGAAGGCTGCCGACAACAAGATCGACAACTTGAAGAAAATTATCGATGAAGAAGCAAAAGAAATGACAAGCGAACACAAGGAACCAACCGAACATCCCGGTCCAAGCGAACCTCCAAAAGAGAGTCCTACATTCCAGGAGGAAACTTCTTCACCAACAGAAACCAATGAAGTCCCGTTCGAGGGGGAGCAATCTAACCCTGAGGGTGAAATTGTCTCATTATTCAAGGGGGAGAATTCAACTTCAAAAAATGAAGGTCCAACCGAGGGGGAGCATTCTGAACCGGATGTTGAGATAGTCTAACCATTTAAGGGGGAGAATAATCAAGCAAATGATGAAGACTCTCAATCAGAATTTGAGGAAGAAATAAATGTAGAATTGGATCCTTCCTATGATCCAAACTATCATCCTCTCACTAAATGGACAAGGGATCATCCAAAAACTCAGGTCATTGGTGAATCATTTGAGGGTGTTCTGACTCGGTCTCAAATAAAAGTGAAGCAAACTGCTATGTTATCTAAAGTAGAGTTTTGTATGTTTAATTCGTTTGTCTTGAAAATGGAACCGAAAACGGTTAATATTGCACTTGACCATTCTGACTAGGTTCAAGCTATGCAAGACGAACTTAACGAATTTGAGCGTAACCGGGTTTGGAGGCTGATCTCCACACCAAAAGATGCGTCGGTTGTTGGGTTAAAATGGGTTTTTAGGAACAAGATAGACAAAGAGGGAAATGTTATTCGCAAGAAAGCTCGGCTGGTTATAAAGGGATATTTTTAGGTAGAAGGAATTGACTACGAAGTGACTTTCGCTCCAGTAGCAAGGTTAGAATCGGTTCAAATCTTTCTGGCGTATGTTGCACACAAGAACTTTGAAGTGTTTTAAATGGATGTCAAGTGTGCCTTCTTAAATGGAGAACTAGAGGATATAGTATATGTTGAGCAACCACCGGGTTTCGTGAACGAAAGGTATCATGATCATTGTTATATCCTTGATAAAGCCTTCTACAGTCTGAAGCAAGCTCCTAGAGCATGGTATGGAAATCTTACTCGCTTTCTAAAAATGTCCAAGTTTAAACAAGGTTTGTTTGACCCAACCTTCTTTCGCAAGAAAGAAGGTGACCACTTAATGATCGTTCAAATTTACGTATATGATATCATCTTCGGTTCCACGAATCCTAGCTTAACTGCTGAATTCAGGAAGTTGATGGAGACCAAGTTTAAAATGAGCTCAATGGGTCCAATTAACTTTTTCCTTGGCTTGAATATTAGACAGGGACCCAAAGGCATATTTATCAATCCGGATGCTTACATAAAGACCTTGCTAACTAAGTTTGGCATGATGGGAGATTCCAAAGTGAAGGTTCCTATGGCATTTGGAACGAGGCTTACACCATCTTTGGAGAAACCAGATGTTGATATGACCCTCTATCGTCAGATGATAGGCTCTCTTATGTATCTAACAACTTGTAGACCCGATATTATGCTCTCTGTTTGTTATTGTGCCAAGTTCCATGATAATCCACGTGAACCTCATATGGTGGCTGTGAAAAATATTTTCAGATACCTAAAGCGAACCTCATCTCTCAGTCTTTGGTACCCTGCAAAATCAGGTTTCTTCGTACAAGTTTTCTCAGATGCTGATCTTGGAGGATGTGGATTGGACCAAAAGAGCACCACTGGTGGTTGTCAATTCCTCGATGGGAAACTCGTTAGCTGGCACTCCAAGAAACAAACATGTGTTTCTCTCTCCACAGCCAAAGCCGAATATATTGCTTTAGCATCTTGACCATCTCAGGTCATATGGATCAAAAGCCAATTAAGAGATTATGGCATGAATATGAAGAAGATTCCTCTCTATTGCGATATTGAAAGAGCCATCAAAATATGTCACAATACAGTGCAACATTCCAAGACAAAACACATAGCGCTGAGATATCATTTCATCAAGGACCATGTAGCAGACGGAAATGTCAAAATTCACTTTGTTCGGTCCTCAGATCAATTGGCAGACATCTTTACTATGGCCTTACCTGAAGCATCGTTTAATAAAATTCTATACGGCTTAGGAATAATGGAAGCTGAGTCTGTTACACCCCCAAACCAAGGATGGCGGAAACGTCCAGGGGTGGAGGACTTCATGTAGAGTATCACAAAAACGAGTATAATAGTGCTCAAAGTAAATACAACCATCATAAATATAATTGAAAAAGTTACACCAAGGTATATGTTTACATGATTCGGGTCAATTACATTATGATACAAAATGAACTGTTTGACGATTTATCGTCCCATCCTCAAAACTTTGTTGATTTCCTGTTTCACTGAATTCTAGAGAATACAAGTAGTTTTGAAAAGTGTCAACACAAAGGTTGGTGAGTTCATAAGCTTTTGACAGTAAGAGTTTGAAAATCGATCTTTGTAAAGAGATGTATGTTACCAAGAAAAATCCAATATTTTCCTTATAATAGTTATGTGGTCCTAAATACCAGGACCGAAAATGAACAAGTATTTGTCATACTTAAAGACATAAATGTGGTTTTAAATTGGCGTAAAACCCTTTCTGATTTGAGAAAAATCCCGAAATGAATGATGTGTACTCTTTAAATACCAAGACCGAAAATATACCATAATATCTGTAATTATTGATATAAAAAGTGTATTTAAATCGACATAAAACCCCTTTTTGATTTATGAAAATCCGTGTAAACTTTATGTTGTTAAATCCCTATGTGAGCTGCTATAATCATATTAATGACTGAATAAACCTGCCATGCCGTTTCTCAGGCGTCGCGAAACTGAAATGACACTTGTCACCACAAACCTGCCGGTCTAGCTGTTGCATGCAGCTCAGGTGTGGGGTGTCTAACCCAATATATATCTATACACAACTATCACGTTCTCCCTCCAGGAGACTCTGATTATAACTACCAGGAATTTAGATTCCGCACCCCGACGTACGGAAGAGATTGTCTCACAATTTAGGTTAACAAGTTTACGTGTGGTGTGCATAAGTGTAAAACCTTTTTCTGTGGGAATAAAACCTTCCGAAATGTGGTTGTTGTGTTAATGGAAACATAAACCATACCTATTATAGTTTATCCCAAAACGTTTGTAACATATAAGAACTCTTTTATGAAAACGCATTTGTGTTATGAATTCATAAACTATGCTTATTATAGCTTAATATACGTGTTTTAAATGAATGAATAATCTTATCATGAATGACTAGGTTTCAGTTTATGATGATAAACTAACAGGGAAACACATTCAATATTTAGAACTTATTGTTATACACTTTGCTCAACATAATACAAAGTGTTATGAAATTTATATGCTGTTAACTAACTTTAACCTTGCTGCGCTGTTTTATAAAAGTCATAGAAAAATCATACGAAGTCAAAAACTAGATCCGTAAATTCTGAGAGTTCCCAAAGTATGTCTAGTATACTCATAATTTTTATCTTGATTTTTAATGACCTCTAACTTGGGTGAAAAAGTCCATAATCACAGACTGGTCCAGATTGATGTTTGAAATGATAGGCAGTTTTGTAAAAATCGCCATAAATTGTAGTAAAATCGTATGGAGATGTGCAAGTAGTCATTTTAAAGCTAAGAACTGGAACTACTTACATCTAAAACATTTTTGAAAAAAAAATGTTTAAGTTGTCTAAAACAGTCCGTGAATGGAGTTGAACTTTTCTGATGAAGGCTGTTAGAAAAGTTTAGTTATGTTCTTGGTGTTCTAACTTGTATCCCCCCCCCCCCCCCTAAAAATTTGAGAAAACATGAAAATGTAGGGGTATGAACTCACCTTGAGTGATTTCAGTGGATGAATGTTGGATTAGGGAAGTGTTCAACTCAAGAACACTAGAAGATGCCTTGAAGATTTTCGAGAATCTAACACCAAAATGATGTAATTTGTGTAAGCAATCTATGATCGGAGTAGAATGGAGTGTAAATATCACAAGGAGGATGAATTATACTTACCAAGAATGTAAGAAAGTTTGAGGATCAGCCTTGGAATCTCGAAATCGATAGAGAAAGTTTGAGAGAAAAGTGGAGTTGGATCCTTGGTGAAATGAGAGCAAATGAGAGAAGTGAGGAGAGAGGATGGGTTGTTCCAGCTCTAAGAACGTGGGGAAGGCTGATAATTGAGTGGAAAGGACAATGAAGTGACCTAGGTAAGGTGGGGAGGTGTGGCTGGTCATAGAGTGGGTGTGGGGGTAGTTGCTTGTGTCATAAGGTAAAGCAAAGTTAACACTTCACCTCAATTATTCACCCACTAGATTTTATTATTTAAATAAGGATTTTCATGAAAATATGATTAAATTATGAATATTTAGGGTTTATTATGTTAAAATACGAGTTTGAGTGAAAATCCCGCGTTAAAATCTCGAAACACGAGCTTAAAATGTAAAAAATATTGAAAACGGGTGAAAAGTGTCAAAAATGCGAAGCCTGACCCGGAGGTTCCGCTTCTGATGCTTGGAACCGAGAGTAGAAGAGAAAGACCGAGAGAGGGAAAGGAACCGAGAGTGCGAGAAGGTGAATAGCAGCGAGGCTCGGTCGGAAGAAGGGAACCGGGAGTGAGGTTTGGCCTGAGAGACTTCGCCCCTTCCCAGTTTCGGTCCAAGAGGCTTTGCCTCTTCCTAGATTCGGTCCGAGAGGCTTCCAGGTCTCGGTTTCTGTTCTTTCTTGGTTTCGGCTTCTAGGTCTCGGTCTCGGTCTCGGCCTCCAAGAGGTGTTTCGGCTCCTTGAGGCCGAATTTCGCGTTTTTACCCCGTTTTAAGTCGTTTTCGACTCGGTTAAGAGTCGGGATGACCCGAACGACTATAAAAAGTTACAGGAACTTTTGAGAGAGATTTCACATTCTTGGAGAGATTTCTCATACAAAGAGAGATTTGGGAGAGATTTCACATGCTTAGAGAGATTTGGGAGAGATTTCACTTACTTAGAGAGATTTCTCATACAAAGAGAGATTTGGGAGAGATTTGACATACGTGGAAAGATTTGGGAGAGATTTGACATACTTAGAGAGATTTGGGAGAGATTTCACATACTTAGAGAGGTTTCACATTCTTAGAGAGATTTCTCATACAAAGAGAGATTTGGGAGAGATTTGACATACGTGGAGAGATTTTGGAGAGATTTGACATACGTGGAGAGATTTGGGAGAGATTCTAAAGAGAGAGAGATATAGTGAAAACGATTGAGAGAGGTTTCGTGTGTGACATTTGTGAGTGTCCGGCTTCACAACGCAAGGTCCGTAAACCCCGTTAGATCATGTTTAAGGATCTTACACCCTCTCGATGAGTATGCAACATTGTTTTATCGGTTTGGCTTTCCACATACCACAACTTTAGGTTAAGGAGATCCAGATGTACATACTTTTCAATTTATGATCTCTCATTAGAATAGAGAATTGTTTAGGAATTACATAATGTAAACTCTAGTACCCACGGGCAAATTGAGTTGAACGGTTTGACTTGTTGACTTTAGTTAACTTTGACTTGACCGATAATTGACGGTTGTCACATCATCCCCCCGTTAGAGGGAATTTCGTTCCAAAATTTGAATTTAGGCAAGGAGTAGGCATGAATAATCGAGCCATGAAGTGGCGATACTTCGTAATCGATTGATTCTCGCGCTCCCAAGTGACTCTAGGTCCTTGGTTAGTATTCCAACGAACTTTCACTAATGGGAAGCGGCATTTCTGCGTTCGCTTGACCTCTCGGTCCATGGTCACTACGGTTCTTTCACGAAGGTGAGGCTCTTGTGGAACTCGATCTCGCCGGAGGGAATTACAAGAGTCTCGTCGGATAGATACTTCTGCAAGTTCAGGACGTGTCGGGTAGAAAGTACTTTACCAAGCTCGCGGGAGTTGATTGAATTTGCGAGTTACAGGGCTGATTCTGACAAGAATCTCGAAAGGCATAATTATCTGGGGTTTTGGCTTTCCCACGCTTTCCGAAGCGTATTAAGCCTTCCCAGAGTGAGGCTTCTAGAGGAATTTGGTCTCTTATTCTGGATTTCTAACAATTTCTCCCTCTTGCTTCTCTTCCCAGTCAAGGGTTTCTCCCTTCAGGGTCAAAGTTGTAAGGGGGGTTTCGTAATTTACGAGAAGTTCTAAAGGAACTAAGACGGTAGGTCAGTGAGACCCGGAATTTTGGCGTATTCTTGCTGACGCCTTTGGTGCTAACTGTTTCTCAACGGTTTTTGATCAATTGAAAGGGTCCTTAAGAATTTCCACATTGATAATGACGTGTCTTAGGAATTTGACTCCTCAATTCCAAAACTCATATGTAAAGAACTTTGAATAAGGCTTCTCTGACCGTATTGCTTCCGCGGTTTGTTGTAGCTGCTCTCCTTGGTTTCCTTCTTACTATGAGGGTAGATAAGCAAGTCTTTTACAATGACATTGACGGACTGATCCTAGTAAGAATGGCATATCCTATTTATTACGTTCATGAATACTACGAGCGGGTTGGTCCTATCCGAGGGGTATCACTACGGACTTGCAGCGTCCGCATCGAATTTGAAGGATTGTCCTCAGATATCCTTTTCCAATACTCGCGACTGTTGATATTCAGATCTCACGTCCAATTCCTGAAGGGTACCTCGTTCCTTAAGGTTGGTCGGCCTATTCGTCTATACGAGGCAGATAGTAAAGGTTTCTACTGGAGATACTGTCGGGGCCTCTGAAGTCAATGGAACTACGAGCAGTTTGCATTTCTATTTGAAGAATAAGACCGGAGCTTTCCAGCGTGAGAAGCTTGGTTCTTCAATTTCATTGTTGAGTAGTTCGACAGGTTTGACCTGACAGTTCTTGTAGTTCGGTAGGAAGCATGTGGGTTTGGTTTTCGCGACTAGACCTTTTTGGATGGTAGGACATTCACTCCCCCTCCTGGGCAACCTTGGCCCGAAGTTCATGGTAGGACTCATACCTGGTCCACCAATCATTAACTTGCGCATATAGGTCGTATGTGCTTAAGATTGGCAAGACATTTGGATGGGTGACTCTGCCCCAAATCCACAACCAGACATGGAACAGAAATTAGGGCGGAAGCACACATCCAATGTCCATAGAATCTTAATTATACATTATCCTCGCGTATACACGTAGTAGTGGTAGACTACCGGTATCCGTCCCAAGCTTCTGTGCTTGAACCTTGTCTGCTACATGCGTGACATTCCCGAAGGTCTCCTGTAAATACTTGTGATAAGGTTTTGGGAAGTATAACACTCCTCTGGTGCGTGTTTTGGAGTTCCTCAGCGAGAGATGACCCGGAGGTCCGTGCTGTATGTTTATGAGAGACGAAGGTTTCGATATTGGGGGGGGGGGGGTTAGGTGAAGGGTCCTTTATAGTCGTTAAATCGGGAAGATGAGGGCTAAATCAATCAAAATTGGATGATGACAACAATATCCTTTTAGATAACATGTGCTAAGCTGTATTTATAAGAAGATCTCACTAGAGTGATAGAGTATCTTGTGTTTCTTTTCTGTTTGTTCCGTTTTGTTTGATGTTATTATTACTGTAGATGATTCATACCACAGTGTCTAGCACTAGTAGTAGGTGTGTTTTGATAGCCAGCAATGACACTTGATATCATGATCCTTGACAGGTCTCCCTACGATCGAGCGGTATATGAACGCCGTATGTAAGTTGATGTTGGTGAAATCGTCGAGTGGGTGGCCCCACTCAATTCTTACTAATAGACACGGAATAGGAGTCAGGATGAAATTATTTGTTCCAAGACTTCAATATTTTGATTATAATTAACCCCGATGTATGTACGAAGTCATCACATCTTACAGGTAATGATCCTAAGATTATATATGAATGTCTTTGGTTTGATTTGAACGAGAGAGTATTTTAACTACTTTTAGAAAGATGGTGAGTTTAGCAAGCATACCAAATTCATTACAAACATATGGTAGTTAAATGTTTTTGTTGTTGGAACATTACAAAGTCCTAATATGGTTCCATGTTACCCTTGTTGGTTCGTTTGTCACACTCCTCCGGCTCCCCCATCATTCTTCTTAGTTGGACAGTTTCTCTTGAAGTGTCCTTTTTCGCCACATCGGAAGCACCCTGGAATTACTTTGGTATTGGGGGTTGGAGTGATGTACTGCATCGGGGCCCTACAGAAATGGATGGTATGCCCTTTCTTGTCGCAGTTTTTATAGTGTATCTCCCGGCAAGCCCCATTGTGATGGAAGCCACATTGGTTACACTTTGGGAGTGATCCCTTATATGGTCTGGCAGACGTTTGGGTGACAGACCCCGTGGCTAGTGTCGCAACATTCATCATGACTGCTTTGTAGTGGCAGGTGCAGCTACGGATTGATTTCTTCCAACGAGTTTTTGAGGTAGGTTACACTTCTTTTCGTCCCAAAACTTTCGCTTCTTGTTTGTAGGTTTGTGGCCTGAGGTATTTTCGTTGGCAGACACCCGTTGGTGTTCCTGATTGTTACCACAATCTGTATTGTCAGTACCACTTCCATCTTTGCTGGCGTTGTTAGCATTGAATTGCGCCATGATGGCTGTCACGGATGCCGTGACTGCAACCTGAAAAGTAGCAGTATCTATCTGCAGAGTTGGCGTCTTGCTAGTTGGTTGGTTGCCTCTTGGTGAAGACATAGCTCTGTTTCACGATGAAAAACGACTTCGTTAGCGGAAATGGTTATCTTAAGTGCATCCTTACAATTTATATTTACGCATATACATTTTTGCACATTACTGTACTATTCCTAGTGTTTCCACTAACGTTCTTGAGATGGAGTTATGGCAGCGGGTAGGAGTAGGTTTCATACGAGCGTTAAGCTTTACTCATCTTAGGACCATGTTTGTTCGAACACGCTTGGCTGAGGAGTTTTGATGGGATCTGGTGCATTAGTGCTGGTATGATCGCACCCCATAGGTCTACGAGGAAGGAACTTCCCAAAAAAATGTCTAAAGGTGAGATGATAATGAGCTTTTAGAATGGCTATACATCGCGAGTTTCTAACTAAGTTTATCTTATATCGATTTGTAACGTAATTCGGTCGTTAAGGGCGTTCTGAAAACAATTCATAACGAGATTCTTTATATGGTAACTCATGTATTTCAGTAGTTTTGTATCCAGGTGAAGCCTTATACTTGACCCAAGCTAGGTCCTTATTATGACTAATTGAAGTATGTTCTCGAAGGTTTGACCTACATCCCTTTGATGCAATACTATAATAGAGTAGAAGTAAGTTCAGAGAATGATCTTGTGACGTTTGTCGTTCAAAACCGGGTTCCATTGGTTGGTGAACAACATGATCCAACCTTGGAAAGAAAATTGGGAGCAATCTCAGAGCTAAATTACTCTAGTCTAACAACTTGACTAGAGCGGGTTTTCAGATAGACTCCTATGGTAGCATGATGGAAGTATTTGAACAAGGGGTGACACATAATTTGACTGATTGACAATGTCATTGATGTTTAAGATGTAACAAATTAGGGAAAATTGACCTTGTAGAGGGTCTTACATCACATCCAGAGCAGGAGAGTTTTGGTTGCCTAAAGGCCTAACCAAAAGTACCTACAGTGCAAGATAGTTCCATAGAGATTGCCACATAGTACATAGATAGGAAAAACGATTCCTTTTTAACAGGGAAAGAAAGTAAGGCATCTACTACTGACAACAGTCATCCCTCTGGTGAACCCTCAGTTCAGCTAGTTGCCGCTCCATATCAAGCATGTGCCTTTCTTACACCCTTTGGCGTACTCGGAGTTCTATGACTTCGGTTCATGTTTCAGCCAGTGCTTGCAGCAGGGTTTCATGGTCTCACTCATATTTTTCACGAGTGTGCTGAAGGCGATTGGTGCGGATTGTATGTATTCTTGCATTTGCATCAACCTCTGCGATACGATGGAGAGTTGTTCTTCCTTGAATCTCGTTTCGGGCAACTCTACGGACCAGGATTGGAAGAATTCTATCTGCTGACCTTCCTTCGCTTATGTTGTAGAAGCTTCGGTCTCCATTAAACGGCATAGGTTGGTCTTGCTCTTCGCTCCAGGTTTCCAAGCACTCTACCCAAGGAGGTGTCGGGCCTTGAAAAGTTGTACGAGGGTTTTGATTTGGAACAAGAGCCCTCGGGGTAGGTTCTCCATTTCACGTTCGGAGCCAGAACCATCAGCAAGGCCTTCAGCTTGGTGACCATCAACAAGGATTGGGTAATCATTCTCTGGCTCCTCTCCGAGCCATTTAGTATTGCCGTGGTTAGGGTAGTACGGGTCGTCGTGGGGATGGAAATCCAGCCATGATATCCACGCGAGAAAAATGGAGTATAAAAAATAACTAAGTAGACGTACTAATTAGATAATTATAAGATGATCTTTATCAGGTACTTCAGTACATTGATTAGTGCATACCAATCATATGTATTTGGGACAGGATAGGCCTTCGAATAAGCGACCCTAACTCTAAATCCCCAATCCAACAAGAACAGGAAGTAAAGCAAAGATCCATGGATTCTAAGTCTATGATGTCCTGGATACAAATTTTTTTTAAGGTATCCACTAAGTAGTTATTGACCTATTGATAAAAATCTATTTAGTTCTCAGATAAGCACTTATAATAATACAAAATACTCCCATAGTATTTTAAACCCATGTTTTGTTCTAATGCTTTCGTTGTGGTAGTGTTGGTAAGTTTTTAGACTTGTTGCCATATCACAACCATTCTTGGGCATGTGCTAATCACTCCTCGGACCAACATAGTTGATCAGGCTATGCCACTCCCAAGACTGACCATACATCCCCGAGCTTACCTGTGATATCCAACAATCATTACTTTTGTTTTGTTCTAGAATGATGCTGACCTTAGCATGTATGCATGCATGTATACTTTTAATAAGAAAGTATTTATTTCTAAAAGTATAGCTGTTTTGAAAACTTTAAATCAGAGACTTCAGTCCCAATGCATTTATAGTTTGTATATCTTATGTGGTTCGATATACTGAGTTCGCTATAAACAATGCTCTGATACCAATCTGTCACACCCCTAAACCAAGGATGGTGGAAACGTCCGGGGGTTCAGGACTTCATGTAGAGTATCACAACAACAAGTATAATAGTGCTCAAAGTAAATACAACCATCATAAATATAATTGAAAAGGTTACACCAAGGTATATGTTTACATGATTCGAGTCAATTACATTATGATACAAAATGAACTGTTTGACGATTTATCATCCCATCCTCAAAACTTTGTTGATTTCCTGTTTCACTGAATTCCTGAGAATACAAGTAGTTTTGAAAAGTGTCAACACAAAGATTGGTGAGTTCATAAGCTTTTGACAGTAAGAGTTTGAAAATCGATCTTTGTAAAGAGATGTATGTTACCAAGAAAAATCCAATATTTTCCTTATAATAGTTATGTGGTCCTAAATACCAGGACTGAAAATGAACAACTATTTGTCATACTTAAAGACATAAATGTGGTTTTAAATTGGCGTAAAAACCCTTTCTGATTTGAGAAAAATCCCGAAATGAATGATGTGTAGTCTTTAAATACCAAGACCGAAAATATATCATAATATCTGTAATTATTGATATAAAAAGTTATTTTAAATCGACATAAAACCCCTTTTTGATTTATGAAAATCCCTGTAAACTTTATGTTGTTAAATCCCTATGTGAGCTGCTATAATCATACTAATGACTGGATAAACCTACCACGACGTTTCTCAGGCATTGCGAAACTGAAATGACACTTGTCACCACAGACCTGCCGGTCTAGTTGTTGCATGCAGCTCAAGTGTGGGGTGTCTAACCTAATATAGATCTATACACAACTATCATGTTCTCCCTCCAAGAGACTCTGATTATAACTACCAAGAATTTAGATTCCGCACTCGGACGTACGGAAGAGATTGTCTCACAATTTAGGTTAACAAGTTTACGTGTGGTGTGCATAAGTGAAAAAGTCCATAATCACAGACTGGTCCGGATTGGTGTTTGAAATGATAGGCAGTTTTGTAAAAATCGCCATAAATTGTAGAAAAATCGTATGAAGATGTGCAAGTAGTAATGTTAAAGCTAAGCACTGGAACTACTTACATCTAAAACATTTTTGTTTTTGGTGTTCTAACTTGTATCCCCCCCCCCCCCCCCCCCCCCCCCGCCTAAAAATTTGAGAAAACATGAAAATATAGGGGTATGAACTCACCTTGAGTGATTTCAGTGGATGAATGTTGGATTAGGGAAGTGTTCAACTCAAGAACACTTGAAGATGTCGTGAAGATTTTCGAGAATCTAACACCAAAATGATGTAATTTGTGTAAGCAATCTATGATCGGAGTAGAATGGAGTGTAATTATCACAAGGATGATGAATTATACTTACCAAGAATGTAAGAAAGTTTGAGGATTAGCCTTGGAATCTCGAAATTAATAGAGAAAGTTTAAGAGAAAAGTGGAGTTGGATCATTGGTGAAATGAGAGCAAATGAGAGAAGTGAGGAGAGAGGATGGGTTGTTCCATCTCGAAGAACGTGGGAAGGCTGATAATTGAGTGGAAAAGACATTGAAGTGACCTAGGTAAGGTGGGGAGGTGTGGCTGGTCATAGAGTGAGTGTGAGGGTGGTTGCTTGTGTCATAAGGTAAAGCAAAGTTAACACTCCACCTCAATTATTCACCCACTAGATTTTATTATTTAAATAAGGATTTTCATGAAAATATGATTAAATTATGAATATTTAGGGTTTATTATGTTAAAATACGAGTTTGAGTGAAAATCCCGCGTTAAAATCTCGAAACACGAGCTTAAAATGTAAAAAATATTGAAAACGGGTGAAAAGTTGTCAAAAATGCGAAGCCTGGCCCGGAGGTTCGGCTTCTGATGCTTGGAACCGAGAGTAGAAGAGAAAGACCGAGAGAGGGAAAGGAACCGAGAGTGCGAGAAGGTGAATAGCAGTAAAGCTCGGTCGGAAGAAGGGAACCGAGAGTGAGGTTCGGCCCGAGAGATTTCGCCCCTTCCCAGTTTCGGTCCGAGAGGCTTCGCCTCTTCCTAGATTCGGTCCGAGAGGCTTCCAGGTCTTGGTTTCGGCTTCTAGGTCTCGGTCTCGGCCTCCAAGAGGAGTTTCGGCTCCTTGATGCTGATTTTCGCGTTTTTACCCCGTTTTAAGCCGTTTTCGACCCGGTTAAGAGTCGGGATGACCCGAACGACTATAAAAAGTTACGGGAACTTTTGAGAGAGATTTGGGAGAGATTTCACATACTTAGAGAGATTTGGGAGAGATTTCACATACTTAGAGAGATTTGGGAGAGATTTCACATACTTAGAGAGATTTGGGAGAGATTTCACATTCTCAGAGAGATTTCTTATACAAAGAGAGATTTGGGAGAGATTTGACATACGTGGAGAGATTTGGGAGAGATTTGACATACTTAGAGAGATTTGGGAGAGATTTCACATACTTAGGGAAATTTGGGAGAGATTTCACATTCTTAGAGAGATTTCTCATACAAAGAGAGATTTGGGAGAGTTTTGACATACGTGGAGAGATTTGGGAGAGATTCTAAATAGAGAGAGAGATAGAGTGAAAACGATTGAGAGAGGTTTCGTGTGTGACATTTGTGAGTGTCCGGCTTCGCAATGTAAGGTCTGTAAACCCCGTTAAATCATGTTTAAGGATCTTACACCCTCTCGATGAGTATGCAACATTGTTTTATCGGTTTGGCTCGCCACGTACCACAGTTTTAGGTTAAGGAGATCTAGATGTACGTACTTTTCGATTTATGATCTCTCATTAGAATAGTGAATTGTTTAGGAATTACATAATGTAAACTCTAGTACCCTTGGGCAAATTGAGTCGAACGGTTTGACTTGACCGAAAATTAACGGTTGTCACAGAGTCAGTTCCACAACCACTCTCCTCTCATTAAGTATAATTTTCTCTTTTGCTTTCTTAAAAATTTTCTAACAACCGAAATAAACCGAACGCTCGATGTATATCGGCTCCTAATTTTTCGGGAACTGAAATGAACTGTCGGGTGAGTCTATTTCGCCTCTTTTAATTTTTCAAAGCAAGTGATTGTTTCATCCTGTGGGGTGGTTTGTGTATATCCTTTGTACACTTTGTATATCTTTCTCTTCCTCTACTTTATGTTTTCAATTGTTTCCCAAAATCCAAAAATATTTTTCTTTTTTATTTTTATTTTTATTTTTTTTTTTTCAGAAACATTCAAAATCCAAAGATATTTTTCTTTTCTCTTTTTCTTTTTTTTTTTTCTTTTTTCAGAAACATCCAAAATCCTATTTTTCTTTTTCTGTTTTTATCTTTTTTCAGAAACACTAAAAATGCAAAAAAAAAAAAAAAATTGGTTTTTCTCATTTTCATTTTTTATTAAAAATCCGGAAATATTATTGTCTAGCATCACATATGTTCTTTCATGATGGAGCTGGGGCAGGTATTTCACACTCTCTCCTTGAACTAGCTAAGTGTCCCTAGAAGCATGCTGCTGCATGTTGACCAAAGCCTCAAAGACTTCAAGTGAAACCTTAATGATTCGATATACACAAATCGTTTCTTCCCGATAAGGCTATCAAATTCACTTAAGTCACGAGCCACCTTACTCTTCTCATAATGAGTAAAGAGTTAACTGCTTGGTCATTTTCTCATAATAGAGGTACTTTCGGTTCTCTAGACATCTCTTTACTATTCTCCATCTCATTTTGGTTCACTATCGTAACCCTTGAGACTCTCGGTTCTTACCACTAAGGTTTATGGTTACACTACATCTGTGTTAATGATCTTTGTTTCATTTACCACATGCTAAGTAAGATCCAAAATCCAACACAAATATTGAATTGACGGTGAACAATAACATGTTCTAGTTTTCACCCAAGTTTTAACGAATTCCCTTTGATGGAATGTACCAAGAAATCTCGTTTTTCATTTTTGAGAGATCTATATTAAATTGTCTAAATACCAAGACTTTTCTTCCCAAAAGATCTAGTTTGTTTTTGTTTTTGAGATTTCTACAATAATCACCAAGTCACTAAAAATTATTCAAACCTACTTATTTTATAGGCCACATCAGTCTCACATGTACTTCATCCAACTTTCGGTCTTATGTCAAGTACTGAAGTTCGGTTGAAGGTAAGCCGCCCTTTATATCCAAATTTGAAAAGATTCTTTCAATGTTTCTTAATAAACATTTGATCGTAATTCAACGGGATACCACACAGACACTTCTAGGCCTCTCTTGATTTTAAAAGAAGCGATTCGTGCCCGGGATCCACAGTTTCGTGTCTATCTAGACATCACTTAAATCCCACAAATAGGTTGTCTTATTTTTTTTCTATTGGCACACTCTTGCACGAAGATCTTTATGATTTTCTCAATTCTTGTTCGTGGTACTAATGGAAAATTTGCAGAATTGATGGTTCGGTTGTTGCTCTCTAGAGGTATACTAAATTAAGGAGCGAACCTCGACAACTATTTGAAGCGAACAGATCAGTATCCACCGGTGAAGGAATTTGAAACGTTTTAAAGATGACAAGGCGGTAACAAGATAAGATTTCTAGTCGAGTCATTGGATAAGAATTGCAACGGGCGCGTGAATTTGAAACGGTTCCTAATCCCACGCCTGATGATGTATATCTAGGGAAACGAAGCTGTCAAATCGCGCTTTTTTAGGCGCTGATTAGAGGGATCGTATCATCATTACACCAGATTCTTTCTCTATCCTAGGAACAATATATAAGGGTTTCTCACACCTATTGTACCTCTTTACCGCTTCCAAACTTTCTCAAGAATACAAAAGGCGATCTTCAACTGTTCATCTTCTTCCTTCCTACAACAATGACAGAATCCTCATCCGTTCAAGAACAAACCGTTTCATCTTCTCTTCTGTCAATCAAACCAAATGAAAACCTCATTATCGAACTGAATCCCTTCCTCTATGATTCGTACATGCTACATGTGGTTGAATGCCTCAAATATTCACCACTGGTGATTGCTCTAACGCAGGTTGAATCTGTTCTAATGTCACTGCTCTCACATGTCTATTTATCCGCTTCTGACGATAAATGCAAGGAAATGATCTTCTTTGACATCTTCAATCACAAAACCTCTGTTTCAAAATCACGCTTTTGTTCCCTGTTAGGGCTTGCTTCAGATGCCTCCGTCATCTCTCCTGATTTCATCACCACCACCCAGCTTTTTACAATGTTCTATGACATGGGCTACACAGATGTGCTTTGAACGGTGACAAAGTTCAAGAAGTTCTGTTTACCATCTCAATGGAATGGTCTCTTCACTCTCATTTTCAAAGGCTTAGCTGAAAGGGTTGTTGGGTAAGATTGGGCCAACAAGGGCTTTATGACCATTCTTTATGGTCTCTATCATGGAATCAATCTCGATTATGGCTCCTTAATTTGGTCTCAACTGGTGTAGAGCCTCAATTCTTCGTTCAAACACTCTGAAATCTCTTGTGGATGCTTCTTGATGCTGGTCACTCACAGGGCTATTGAGCACCTTCAGATTCCAATCATGGCAGATGCTTTGATGTCTTCAATTGCCACTTTCCACACTGCAAAAATTATTGTCTCTGATCCCACAAAGTTCTTGTTCATTGGTTCCATTCTAGAATCGATGTAAAAATATGTTTCAAGTGAAAGCCATGTTATGGCTGATTACAAGAAACTGACACCAACAGGGCCAAGGCAAATCACTCCTGAAATGCAATGTACATTGGAGGTTGTCGATAAACCATCGAAGAGGGGAAAGAAACCAGATTAAAAGAAGAAGGATGCTGAAGGCCAATCTTCCCAAGTGGCCACGCCTAAAAAGCAAAAAGCAGAAAAAGAACCTTCTGCTGCCCACAAGAAGCGAAAGGTTAAAAAGATGGACAAGAAATCGAAAGCCGCCTCTTCTAGTGATTCAAAGTATGTTCCATTGGATCAATACCAACCGAAGTCTACTGAAGTTGAACATGTTCACCTTGAAAGCTCACTAAGAGGGAATTCACCTCCTTGGTCCCCATCTCTTGAGGTATATATAACCAAATCTGTTCCAACTCCTCTTCCTTCCCCAACTCATATTACAGTGGCTGTTTCAATTGCACAACTTCCACCACCGATTACTTCTCAACCTAATTCAACACCACCAATTGCTTCATCCGTTCCTCTTCCACCTCCAATCATCACACAAGAAACCACCACAACCACTACAACCGAACCTCCGATTATTGTCAACATATCTGATACGGGGGCAACTACCAAAGCTCTCACCATCCCAACTACTTCAAAACCTTTATCCCCACCTCCCTCAACCGAATCTAATATTGTACTTGATGGAGACGATATGGAGTTTGAATCTGTGTACTTCCATCCATATCGTGTTCTAAGTGATGAGGATGACGATGCTCCCCTCACTAAGCAGCACTTCACGGATCTTAATGCAAAACTTGACAAGTTGCTCGCTTCAGTCTCTTCTTCTTCCTCATCATTAGCTTATATTGACGCTGCTGTCAAAGCCCAAATTGAAACATCCATTAAGCAGTATGATGAGTCCATCAAACATACGACCTAGGAGGTTGATGCCTCTTCTGTGTCTTGCAAGACTGCTTTTGACAATGTGGCAAAAATTATTGAAGATGCCCATATTTTTCTTGATTCTCTCAAGGGAGCTACTGAGTCTAATGCTAACAAGGTTAATTTTGCAATTGACTCTCTTTCCCAGTCTCTTCAAGGTGAGCAACAAAAGTTTGAGATGGTGCGTGATTCTCTGAAGGCTGAATAGATTACACTTCTATCCTCCATCTCATCTCGCCTTGACAAGCTGCAAGACGACCTAAACCTGGAGAACAAACTCAGATATGAACTGGCTCTCAGCACATCTCAGGTCTAAACTCAAGCTCACCAGCTCACCCAGCTTCAAAAGGAAAATGATGAGCTCAAATCAGAGAAAGTTGGTATTGTTCATTATATTCTTTTCCATCTATTGGATGCACATGATTTGGTTCTTACAATCACAACTCGCCGTCACCTGGCTGAGAAGTTAAGGCCGACTCTAGACATCCTAAGCAGAATCGAGGGTGTTCTGGAGTCTGTCGTTCATCCGAAACAAGGGGGAGATATTATTGTCCAACGGAAAGCCACTGATGACCCGAAGGTTAATGTAGCTTCGGTCAGTTTGAAGGATATACAATAGAAGAAAGCTGATGATGATGATGTAGTCATTGAAGATGTAATTCAAGGTGAAGCCTCCGGACCTGAAAATCCAAAACTCAAACATAGCGATCAATAGCTTGGGGAGAAGATTTTGAAGGCGACTGAAGAATTTGAAAAGGAGAAGAAGGAAAATGAAGCTAATGAGGCCTTGGAATGAAGGAAATCCTTATGCCCTTTGTGGACAATGGAAAGTCTTTTGAAGGAGGCAATCGATGCTCCAACCACTCATTGGCTCGAACCGGTCCTTTCTTTCAGTCTTGATAATACCAAGGATTTACAATTCAACATGCCAATCACCTGAAAGGCATTCATATTTCATTGCTTTGATTCAACTGTTGCTGTTCCTTCTCCTGATTCAAAGGTTGATCGAGACTTACTTGAATTCTATCTTACTTTCTCTCAACCGCAATACCTCACTTGGAGCAATGAGAAGATCACAATACTGAAGGTGTTGAAACCCACTTCGGTAGGGAAGTTTATAAACGTCAAATTTAAAGTGATACGAGGCTCAAACAACTCGGTTCATGAGATTTCCCTTGCTGATCTACCGAATTTAATTCCTCATGATTGGATTCTTCTGAACAACATCCTGCTAACCAATCAACAAGAGTTCGGGCCTATCATTGATCATATCAAGTGGATGTTGATCTGCTATATTCTTGAAGTGGCGAAAATGGATCAAGAAGTCGCCTCTGCCATAAGAAAGAAGTCCATTATAAAGCCAATTAGGAAGGCAAGCGACATGATTGTGATGATAAAAGGAAAAATTGATCCACAATTTTACACAATTTTGTTCACCAGAGGAGAAGGTCAAAGATGTTTATTCACTCTGGCTGATAAACACTTGTTCTCCACCGCGTGCTTAGAGCACATTCTTGAAATCATATACCGGTGTGAGCAGAACAGTGATGTAGATAAGAAGTTATTGTAACACTTGATTCCCGGTACGCACTTAATTTAAGCATTTATGCATTTCCTCTAGGACTCGATGAGTTGGTGGCCCAACTCGTTGAGTAGGGTCGTGATCCATAGGCATTTTAAGTGACCAAATTGACGAGTCGGTAGGCTAACTCGACGAGTAGGTACTGTTTGAGGGAAACCCTAAATCTGAGGGTTTGCACCCTATTTAAATGTCTTATTGCAGCCTCCATTGTCCCTTAGGCTTCTAGAACACCTCTTATCGAAACCCTATCCGCTTTGGGTGATCTAAGGCCATTTTTGGTGCTTTTGGGTGGTTGTGAATTTAGGGCTTTCTAAGCCATTTCTGGATTTGTGATGGGATTCATGGATTTCTACTTTTAGATCTGAGTCATTGGAGGGGTCTCATGGCATAAAGGTGCCAAGTTTATGGCCATGAGAGCCCCATGCACATTGTAGAGAACCTTTTATTGATTTTTGAGCCAAAAACCCCATGCATGTGCACCAAGTTTGGAACTTTACATATAAAATGGACATTAGGAGGCCAGATCTATGGTTTTGATGTTTTAAGCCCCATTTAAATCGACTGTATAGTATTGGTCAAGGATGGACTCATTGAGTTATTTTTGGGACTCGGCAATTCGAGGCGTAATGACCACCGAATCCATTATGCGAATGGTCCAATTGTTAGGTAGGGAGTCCCGTAGATGTTTAGACGCGAAAAAGGACCTGAGAACCAGGGTACTCAACAAGTGTATGAACAGACTCGACGAGTACAAGGAAATCTCCCAACGTTTAAAGATGAACTCGACGAGTTGTTCATACAACTCGGCGAGTCAAGGGCAGGACTTGTTCATAGGATGGTAATGAACTCGACGAGTTGTTCATACAACTTGGTGAGTCGGATGAAGCCTCATTCGGAGTTATTTTAGAAGGAGAACTCATCGAGTTGTTTCCAAACTCGACGAGTTGAGGCGTGAAGAAGGCCAGATGAAAGGATATGGACTCAATGAGTTGGCATACCAACTCGGCAAGTCGGGTCAACTGGAAGTTGACTTCGACTTTGACTTTGACCTGGTTAGGGGTAAAATAGTCATTTTACCCTGAGAGTAGTTATCAGTGTCTGACTAAGTGTTTTATGGATTTACAACTGGGGGACCACCGGAGTAGCAGTCAGACATCTGCAGATCAGCTTTTCAGCAGTTAGCCTTGTGAAGTGAGTTACCTTCCAGTAGCGGTGGGTCTACGGCCACAATTGCAGCCCACCAGTAAGAGCTGTATGTTAGGTGATTGTCTTTGTGATGTCATCTAGGTTTGCTACTAAATGATATGTTATATGTTGACATGATATGTTATATGTGATAGTAGTACTGTTCGGTTGTTAGGACTGAACGGTTGGTCAGCACCCTAGATATGTTTGACAGTATGTGATGATATTTTTATATGCTAGCATGATATGTTATATGTGATAGTTGAAGTAGGAGGGGAATAGTCCCCAAGTTCGATTGTTACGACCGAAGGGTAGGTCGGACACCCCAGATATGTCTGACAGTATGCTTATGTTATGATATATGTGATAGTAGCAGTAAGGGTGAAATAGTCCCTGAGGTTCGGTTGTTGGGACCGAAGGGTAGGTTAGCACCCCAGAACGGCTTGAAATGGGTAGGTCATCACCCCAGAAGGGACTTACACGGGTAGGTCGGCACCCCAAAATGGTCGTATCGGTTAGGTTGGCACCCCAGAATGGTCGTACCGGGTAGGTTGGGCACCCTAGAATTGCCCGAAAGTATGTTACAATGTGATTGTATGGTATGTGGTACGTTGGGGGAACTCACTAAGATTTGTGCTTATGGTTTACAGTTTTGGTTTCAGGTACCTCTTCAACAAAGGGGAAGGAGCTGGTGCGGTAGATGTACATCATATACACTCTCGTTACCTTCCGCATTATGAGATATTCTGGGATTGTACGCTGACATGTTATTATTTTAGTATTTGAGTTTTCAAACATGAAATGTTGTTTATGAGATGATATGATTTCACATTGTTACTTACAAACGTTTTGCAAAACCATTAATTAAAAATGAAACTTTTAGACGTGAAATTTGGGATGTTACAAGTTGGTGTCAGAGCCCTGGTTTGAGGGATTCAGGCACACCCTCGGGGATGTCTGGACTCAAACCGAGGGATTAAAAGATTTTTTTACAAAGAAAATGGTTTTCTAAAAGTTAAGTTAAAAAGTTTTAAGAAAGAACAAGGTGTGTGATGTGCGCGACCGATCGAGCTCAAGTAAGTTTTTCCCCAAAGTACCCATACAAGTTTATGATATGATTATAAGTTTCAGTAGAATAGCATGCTAGACTAGGACTAAGGATCTAGGAAGGATGCCTTATGTTCCTGTTATATGTGCTTTTGAGCAGCATGATAGTGTTGATTAGACAGAGATAGGATAGTCTGCTTAGGTTATGCCTGATTACATGAGCTTATATCGCATGCTAGTATAGATTCCCGTTAATTGGATAGAATTGCTTGAGCTTGTTTCCTTTTTTCGGAATGTTGCTTGCTTTGTGCAATGTGGGACTCAGAGTAATGGGAGTTAACTATTAGGTGGGTACGTTAGGTCACATGCAATCAGGGTTGAATAATCTTAGAGTGTTGGATTTGACCCTATTGCGTAGCTCTTGTCCGAGTCCTAACCATTGTAGGGATGAGTCCCTTACTCGAAGGATTATCCGAGCCTCATGGCATGTGATTGTATCCATATGGTGGCTAATTGGCATTGTAAAGAGGCCTTCAGTAGCTGAGGTCTGGTTTGGGTGGAGTTAGAGGTACCTTAGGGCAAGCCTAGGATGAAAGTAGCAGAGATCAGCAATAGTAGAAGGGACTTGGTGGAGTCAAGGCAGTTCTTGAGGATAGTACGGATATATGTGGAAGGTAGTATGGTCCCGTACTACTGAAAGCAGAGGATCCGTACTTGAGTCGAGGAAGGATGAGACAAGACCAGGAAACTTGTGATTGATGTGATCCCTCTAGATGTATCAGTATCACTGACAATTGTCATTATGCATTGCAGAATGGTGGTGCTACGTTTGAGGCCAGCAGTTGGCAGTTTAGGAGAAGGATCAGGTTCGGGTTCAGGTTCCGAACCAGTAGATGAGAGGCTACGCGAGTTCATCGCGTCCGAGATCACTAGAGGCATCCTTGATGCGACCCTGATCATCTTTGGGTCGATCAAGGAAGGGATTATCGGGCTAATGGAGGATCGCCTCAGGGCGTTCAGGAGTGACATGGAGACTCGCCAATCAGGATCACACACACTGTCCTTTAAGGACTTCAAGGACAGTGGTGTGCCGGATTTCCATGGGGCAAAGGACCCCATTGCTACCAGACGATGGATTGCAGACATTAAGTCTGCACAGTTGACTAGCTTATACCCTGAGGGGTCGAAGGTGCGATATGCAGTAGGATGCTTGAGAGACCGGGCCACAGATTGGTAGGAGTCGGTTGGTGACTCTTTGGGAGCCTCGACTATTGAGGCTATGACATGGCCGAACTTTGTGACTCGATTGAGGAGTGAGTTCGCGCCAGCTGTGGAGCTTTAGCAGTTGGCCAGGGAGTATAAATGTTGTTATTCGCCAGAAATGCTAGAAATATTATTTGGTTTCATGCATTGTATAAACAAGTTTTCACCTTTTCATCCGATAATGAAGTTGGTTCGATTAATGCTTTCTTTAATAATGTTCTTTATTTTAAAGCATTACCTTGTGATGGTGTGTATGAAACTGTATTTGTGGTTGATAACTTAGGAAATAATGTTTTTTGTATTGATTTTGTTAATGATAACTTGGATAAAGCATCATTATGGCATTGTCGTATTGGAAATATAAGCAAGAAACGCATAGGCCAACTCCAAAAGGATGGAGTCTTTGAGTCATTTGACCTAAAGTCAGATGATAGTTGCGAATCATGCTTACTTGGAAAAATAACAAAGTCACCCTTCACAGGTTCCCATGAGAGGGGTGAAGTTTTGTTGGATCTTGTACACACGGGTGTGTATGGGCCCTTCAAACATGCCACAAGGGATGCTAATCGTTATTATTTGACTTTTACTGATGATTACAGTAGATATGGATATGTCTACTTAGTCAAGCATAAGTCAGAGACTTTCGAAATGTTTAAAGAGTTTAAACAAGAAGTCGAGAATCAATTGGGAAGGAACATTAAGATGCTTCGATCCGATCGAGGTGGTGAGTATCTTAGTTCAGAGTTCCTCGACTATCTTAGGGAATGCGGGATTGTCTCACAATTGACCCTTCCCAGGACACCGCAGTTGAATGGTGTGGCTGAGAGGCGTAATCGAACCTTGTTGGACATGGTTCGTTCCTTGATGAGTCGAGCTTCACTACCAATCTCATTTTAGGGGTTTGCCTTAGAAACTGCCGCCCATATCCTTAATTTGGTCCCTACAAATAAAGTTGCCAAAACTCCTCATGAGATGTGGACTGGTAAAGTACCCAAACTAGACCACATCAAGATTTGGGGTTGCGAGGCTTTTGTGAGATGCGAGATTCATGATAAGCTCGAACCTCTAAGGAAGAGGTGCATGTTCATCGGCTACCCACAACAATCCTTTGGTTACCTCTCCTACAGACCTAGTGAAAATGTGGTCTTTGTAGCTAGAAGGGCGTTCTTTCGAGAGAGAGAGAGAGAGAGAGAGAGAGAGTTCATAAGCCAAGGAAACAGTGGGAGGCAAGTTGACCTTGAAGAAATTCAAGATTCAAGCGGTGAAGGAACTTCAAACCCTAGCACTCAAATTGAGGAGGAAACTCCTGTTGAGCCAATTGAAAAGTCTGAACCTCTAAGGCGTTCCACAAGGGTTAGGAATGCACCTGAGAATTACTATGGATTCCATATTACTGCGGAACGTGATACACTTATCAGTGATGAGACACTAATACGTTTGGATGAACCTAACAGTTACGCGGAAGCCATGGAAGGCCTTGATTCAGCTAAGTGGAAAGAGGCAATGGACAACGAGATACAGTCCATGTATGACAATCAGGTTTGGAACTTGGTTGAGAATGTACCAGGTTGTAAGACTGTTGGGTGCAAATGGATCTTCAAGAATAAGACCAACATAGATGGTAATGTACACACCTATAAGGCGCGACTGGTTGCAAAGGGTTTCTCACAAACTCTGAGAGTTGATTATGATGAGACCTTTTCTTCAGTGGCCAAGATTAAGTCTATTAGGGTTCTGTTAGCCATAGCTGCATTTCATGACTATGAAATTTGGCAAATGGATGTCAAAAATGCTTTCCTTAATGGAAAGTTGGCTGAGGATATTTACATGAGTCAGCCACAAGGTTTTGCCAATACAGAGTACCCTAATAGAGTGTGTAAGCTTGAGAAATCCATTTATGGATTAAAGCAAGCACCTCGCAGATGGAATCTTTTCTTTGATGAGAAAGTCAAAGAGTTTGGCTTTTCTAGGAGTGAAGATGAATCTTTTGTATATGTTAAGGCTAGTGGGAGTATAGTTAGCTTTTTGGTATTGTATGTGGATGACATACTACTCATAGGAAATGACATCCCAACTCCGCAAGAAGTTAAGTCCTGGCTTGGGAAGTGTTTCTCTATGAAGGACCTAGGAGAATCTACCTATATTCTAGGGATAAGAATCTTGAGAGACCGGAGTAAACGACTCATTGGACTTAGTCAGAGTACCTACTTGGATAAGGTGCTAAAGAGATTCAACATGCAGGACTCCAAGAAAGGAGAGTTACCCATCCACTGTAACACCAGATTGAGTAAGACACAAAGCCCTAGTACTGAGGCTGAGATAGCAGAAATGAGTTGAATTCCTTATGCTTCGGCTGTAGGATCGATCATGTATGATATGACGTGTATTCGACCTGATGTAGCCTTTGCCTTGAGCATGGTTAGCAGGTATCAGGGGGACCCTGGCAAGGCACACTGGACTGTGGTAAAGAATATCCTCAAATACATACGGAGGATTAAGGACTGGGTCCTTACCCTCGGTGGGAGTGAAGACTTGAGAGTTGTAGGGTATAGTGATTGTAGCTTTCAGACTGATAGGGATAATTTCCGCTCTCAGTCAGGCTGGGTCTTTACCCTAAACGGAGCAGCAATTTCTTGGAAGAGTTCCATGCAAGAGACAGTGGATGATTCAACTTGCGAATCAGAGTATATAGCAACTAGTGAGGCAGCAAATGAGGCGATATGGCTGAGCAACTTCATTGAAGACCTTGGAGTTGTACTAGCTATTAAGGAGCCAATGTAATTTTCTATGATACTGAAAGTGCTGTTGCCTTAGCCAAGGAACCATGGGAGCACGGGAGATCTAGACACATCGACAGAAAATACCATTTCATCAGACATTGAATAGAAGATGGACTTCTCGTGGCAAAGAGGGTATCATTGGATGAGAATCCAACAGATCCCCTCACGAAGGGACTGACTCGGGTTAAGCATCTCCAGCATGCTCGGAGCATAGGGCTGAAGGATGATATTAGATTTAGTAGTTAGATAACCTTGAAATTTGTAAAGTGTAATTGACATTAGATGATGAATAAAAGGTATTTTATTTATGAGTAAAGTGTCGCTATCTCTTGTCGATTGTTTACTATATTTATTTTGCATGTTTTGACTTCCAGAATAATTATGTTTGGTATATCATATTATTTGAACCTCCACAGTGGGTCATATGTCGGAAGTAGGTATGAATCAAGACTGTCATGATTTGTTGCGGAGGTCTAAGGTGTTGGACATGGCTACAACAATCATGAGTGCTCATAAGGTCTGAACATTGGACCCAACCCACGCTCACTGGAATCACTTCATGGAATTTATCTCGAGTGATCGTGAGACGGTAATATCATATAAGTCTTCAAACCTAGAGATATGATTTGTTACTTATGAGTTGGTTTTGCATTGATTGTACGCAAACACATTGGTAACTCTATGTTATAAAACATGATCTTGTGTATAACTCAATGAGTGGTAGAACAATCATATGAGTCGAAGTTTATCTATTCCTTCTTTGATTAGTAGCTGATAACTAGGCCCCTCGATGATTTTGTTTTGACCTATGTATCAGGCCCGGTCAGAACTAAGTTGATGTGTTCAATTAAGTTCTTTGTCAAACAAATCGAAAATAGGGAAACAAACTGCTGGACAATAAGTAAGACATTGTTCCATGTATTTGTCCGGCTGATATCTCGAACAGAGGATTATATGATCACTTATCTTAAATGGCGTATCATCTTCTTCTCAGTTCCGAGAAACCTTGAAAGAGCTACAATTGCTGATCGATTCCTGAAGTCATATAGACTTATCTAAGTGAGAGATTGTTGGATAAGGTGTCTAAGTCCATAACTATTTCTGGTATGTACTTGACCCGACCCGACATGGTCCATTTGGGTTTAATGGCATCATGCAATTGGATAGACTAAATGAGAGAAATAACACTTGTGGTTTATTAATATATTGTGAGTTGTAAGATATTAATAGTATTATTTAAATAGTTTGATCAAGAATTAATTTACAATCAATTAAGTGATCAAAAGATAACTAATTAAACATATGGGTTGATTATCTAAATCACCCATAACTTGTATAGTGGGCTAAGAGGCTCCATGGATTATCAAGTTGGGTTAAACCCATAGGATGCTCCATGGGAGTTACAAACCCATGGGTCATGGAAATGAAGAGTCATGACACATTAGGGTTTACATGGTGTAACCCTAGATGTGTCAACACTATATAAAGAACATATTCTCCACCAAAATCGGCTACACATGAACAAGTGAGGGCTAGGCCGATTTTTGCAAGTGTAAGATTCTTTCAAAGTTTACTCCTTTGCATTTGGTGTTGTGTGAAGCATTTGAGGCATGACACTTGGGGTGCTAGGCTCACAAGGTTTCAAGGATCATAAGCAACAACAAGGTAAGTTATTCTATCTTCTATTCAAGTTAAATATTGTTCCCCATGTATGCTAGATAAGAATATAAACTTGGAATTCAACTTTGCATGATAATTAGACAAACATAGATCCAAGGTTATTAGGGTTGCATGTACACTTAGGAAATGTTAGAATGCTCAAAACCCATCAGTTTTTTCCCTCAAGATTTGGCGTCATTACCTTTATGGGGTTCGTTGTACCATTTACACGGACCACAAGAGCATGAGGTATCTCATGGAACAGTCGAATCTGAACATGAGGCAGTGTTGGTGGTTAAATGTGGTGAAGGATTATGATTGTGAGATCCTTTACCACCGAGGGAAGGCCAATGTAGTGGCCCATGTGCTTAGCCGCAAGGCAGTGCTGATCAGGTATATCTGCATGCGGATGACCATGGTGGCTCCGCTACTAGAGCAGATCCAAGAGGCCCAACATGAGGCTATGAACGAGGGACATCGAAAGAGCGAGCGTATTGCAGGTCAGGTTTCCTATTTTGACTATGATAGCTGAGGGTTGTTGACCCTCCACCGTAGGGTGTGGGTCCCCTATCATGGAGGCACACATAAGACATTGATGGAGGAGGTGCACAAATCCAGGTTTTCTATCCATCCCGAGGCGATGAAGATGTACATGGATCTTCGTCTCATTTATTGGTGGCCCTGTATGAAGAGGGACATAGCTTGGTTTGTGGAGAGGTGCCTGCCCCATAGGAAGGTCAAGGCTGAGCACCAGAGACCTCACGGCAAGGTCCACCCGTTGGATATCCCGTTGTGGAAGTGGTAGGATATTACCATGGACTTCATTACGAAGCTTCCCAGGACCTCGCGAGGGGTTGATTGGATTTGGGTCATCGTTGATCGGTTGACCAAGAGTGCCCATTTTATTCCGATTCAGGAGAGTATTTCAGCCAGAAAGTTGGCTGACATCTACATCCGGGAGGTGGTGGCGCGACACGGGGTGCCAGTTTTGGTGATTTTAGACAGAGATGTACGGTTTACTTCCATGTTTTGGAAGAAGTTCCATGATGAGGTGGGTACTCAACTGCACTTTAGCACTGCTTTTCACCTACATACGGATGGTCAGAGCGAGCGGACCATCCAAACTTTGGAGGATATACTACGGGCGTATGTGCTAGACTTTGGTGGTAGCTGCGACACTTACCTCCCATTGGCAGAATTCTCCTACAACAACAGCTATCACACGAGTATGGATCATCCTCCCATTGAGATGTTATATTGGAGGAAGTGTAGGACCCCGATATGTTGGGGTGAGGTTGGCCAGAGGGTCATGGGGAGCACCGAAGTGGGTCTCAAGAGGACTAAAATGATTCTGCAGGTCCGAAGTAGGTTCCATACTGCACAGAGTCGGCAGAAAAGCTATGCCGACTAGTGCCATTCAGACCTAGAGTTCCAGGTCGGGGATATGGTTCTCCTGAAGGTGTCTTCTTGGAAAGGCATCATCCGATTCAGGAAGCAGGGCAAGCTGGGCCACAGGTACATTGGACCTTTCAAAGTTATGGCCTGGGTGGGCAAGGTTGCATATAGGCTGGATCTGCCAGCCGAGCTCAGTTAGATTCATAGAACCTTTCACATCTCCCAGTTACGGAAATGTTTGGTGGACGATTGGTAGTGGTGCCTTTAGAGGATATTTAGGTTGATGACAGCCTGAACCACATCGAGCGGCCAGTGGCAATCCTTGACAGGAAGTCGAAGGATCTGAGGAATAAGAAGGTGGAGCTGGTAAAGGTGCAGTGACAACACCACAAGGGCTCAGAATGGACTTGGGAGCCGGAGGATGAAATTAGGGAGCATTACCCCGATCTTTTTCAGGATCGAGCAACAGACTTCGAGGACAATGTCTAAAATAAGTGGGTGAGATTTGTAACACCTAATTCTCGGCACGCATTTAATTTAATCATTTTTGTATTTCCTCTAGGACTCGACGAGTTGGTGGCCCAACTCGTCGAGTAGGGTCGCGATCCACATGCATTTTAAGTGACCAACTCGATTTTTCGGGAGACTAACTCAGCGAGTAGGTGCTGTTTGATTGAAACCCTAAATCTGAGGGTTTGCACCCTATTTAAACATCTTATTGCAACCTCCATTGTCCCTTATGCTCCCAGAACACCTCTTATCGAAACCCTATCCACTTTAAGTGATCTAAGGCCATTTATGGTGCTTTTTGGTGGTTTTGAAGCTTGAAAGGAAGGAGGAAGCTTGGGAATTCGAGTTGGGGCTTGTAGATCTAGAGATCTTATTCCATTCTCACCTCAATCAAGGTAAAACCCCCTTGTTTTTTTCGTTCTTTTGGTTGTTCATATTTAGGACTTTGATTTTGGGTGCATTTAGGGCTTTCTAAGCCATTTTTGGATTTGTGATGGGATTCATGGAGTTCTACTTTCAGATATGAGTCATTGGAGGGGTCTCATGGCATAAAGGTGCCAACTTTATGGCCATGAGAGCCCCATGCACATTGTAGAGCACCTTTTATTGATTTTTGAGCCAAAAGCCCCATGCATGTGCACCAAGTTTGGAACTTTACATATAAAATGGACATTAGGAGGCCAGATATATGGTTTTGATGTTTTAAGACCCATTTAAATCGACTGTATAGTATTGGTCAAGGATGGACTCATTGAGTTATTTTTGGGACTCGACGAGTCTAGGCGTAATGACCACCGAATCCATTCTGCGAATGGATCAATTGTTAGGGAGGGAGTCTCGTAGATGTTTAGACGCGAAAAGGACCTGAGAACCAGGGTACTCGACAAGTGTATGAATAGAATCGGCGAGTCCAAGGCAATCTCCCAACATTTGAAGATGAATTTGACAAGTTGTTCATACAACTCAGCGAGTCAAGGGCAAGACTTGTTCATAGGATGGTAATGAACTAGACGAGTTGTTCATACATCTCGACGAGTCGGATGAAGGCTCATTCAGAGTTATTTTAGAAGGATAACTCGTCGAGTCATTTCCAAACTCGACAAGTTGAGGCGTGAAGAAGGCCAGATGAAAGGATATGGACTCGACAAGTTGGCGGACCAACTCGGCGAGTCGGGTAGACTGGAAGTTTACTTCGACTTCGACTTTGACCTGGTCAGGGGTAAAATAGTCATTTTACCCTAAGAGTAGTTATCAGTGTCCGACTAAGTGTTTTATGGATTTACAGCCGGGGGACCACCGGAGCAGCAGTCAGACATCTGCAGATTAGCTTTTCAGCAATTAGCCTTGCGAGGTGAGTTACCGTCCAGTTGCGGTGGGTCTACGGCCACAATGCCGGCCCACCAATAGGAGCTGTATGTTAGGTGATTGTCTTTGGGATATCATCTAGGTTTGCTACTACATGATATGTTATATGCTGGCATGATATGTTATATGTGATAGTAGTAGAGTTCGGTTGTTAGGACCGAAGGGTTGATCAGCAGCCTAGATATGTCTGTCAGTATGTGAAGATATGTTTATATGCTGGCATGATATGTTATATGTGATAGTGGTAGTAGGAGGGGAATAGTCCCCAAGTTCAGTTGTTAGGACTGAAGGGTAGGTCGGACACCCCAGATATGTCTGACAGTATGCGTATGTTACGATATATGTGATAGTAGCAGTAAGGGTGAAATAGTCGCCGAGGTTCGGTTGTTGGGACCGAAGGGTAGGTCAGCACCCCAGAACGGATTGACATGGGTAGGTCAGCACCCCAGAAGAGCCTTACATGGGTAGGTCGGCACCCCATAATGGTCGTATCGGTTAGGTCGGCACCCCAGAATGGTCGTACCGGGTAGGTCGGGCACCCTAGAATTGCCCGACAGTATGTATACTATGTGATTGTATAGTATGTGGTACGTTGGGGGAACTCACTAAGCTTTGTGCTTATGGTTTACAGTTTTGGTTTCAGGTATCTCTTCAGCAAAGGGGAAGGAGCTGGCGCGGTAGATGTACATCATATACACTCTCGTTACCTTCCGTATTATGAGATATTCTGGGATTGTACTCTGACATGTTTTTATTTTTTAGTATTTGGGTTTTCAAACATGATACGTTGTTTATGAGATGATATGATTTCACTTTGTTACTTACAAACTTTTTGCAAAACCGTTAATTAAAAATGAAATTTTAGACGTGAAATTTGGGATTTTATAGTTATTTACGGACATGCTTCGGTGGTATATTCATTTTTATCAAACTCTGCTTGCCTTTATACCGAATATGTTTAAGACTATGAAGTCATTTCCTATCACTCAACCGAAGTGATCTCTCGCCTCAATTAGTGCAAAGGGGGAGATTGTTGAGTCTAAGGTGTTTTAGGGTTTGGGCCTGTCCAGCGTTGTATAGTTTTATGGTTTACATATATATAGTGCATGCATGCATTATATTTATTACGCTTTTGATAATTATTTATGTGAACAAGTATTATAACCATAGCACACCTCTACAGTAGCAATTCACATTGACTTCTTCTGAGGTGGAGAATATTAATCATTCGATACTCGTTTGATTCATCTTGGTGTTTTATTGCTTGTCATTGATTATTATCGTTTTCTTGATATCTACTGAATCTATCGATCTTATAGAATTAATTCTCATTATTTTGGATAAAACAAAGGTCAATTAAGACTGATTGTCAAAAATGTTTTTCTTGATAATAAATCACACTAACTCTTGAATATTTGTTTGTCAAGAAATGTTTCTTGATAGAGAGAAACTTATATGTCAAGAGGTCAGTGTGAGTCTTAAAGATCTTGAAAAGTTTTAAGAACTAATCAAGAGTCAAACCTATTGTTAATCACTAGCACACGAATTGAGGTTTGTAACCTATCGTGTTGACATATTCTTGTTTTGTTCCCATTCCAGTTGGTTGACTATGCCTGTGAGTTGTATAAGTTCTCAATTGTTTGCATAGGGCAAAGCACCTTAGTCAGTAAATGTTCATTGATCAGTAAGGGTGATCTTCTGAACAACTTAGAAGACATGGTAGGCCCTCGTGCTACTGAGTGGCAAGAGATTAAGATTAGATAGGTTCAGTCCATATGAGTTTGGATTTGTCACTAACCTTGTCTTAAGATTATTGTTATGAAAAATTCACATGGACAGGAACACATACATCAAAAAATCGAAGTGTCATAAGTTTTCTCTCCGTTTCATGAAAATGATTATGAGGAAACGCTTTCACTAACTAGATTTTAAGGAGATAGCAATTTGTGATATTTGCATTTTCAAATTCAATTATGACTACGACATCCCTCTTCATAGTTCGAACTGTGAGAAATGGCAAAAGGTCTAAACATTTGAGACTTATTTCTGTAAGTTCTAAAATTGTTTAGACATACATATGAGCTTTCTAATAAAAGGTATGTGAGCTTAGATAAAGGCTTATCAAAGCATCTCGTGTCAGAAATCTAAATTTTGATAACAAAGTTAATAAAGTATTGATTTTTAGAATTCCAGCTGATTTTTTGGATCTATGTAACAGCTAGTGGGAGCATAAATGTGATGCAAGTAACAAAGATAATTGTTATGCTAGTGGGAGCATAATTATTATGGTAAGTGTTGCAAGCTAGCAATGTTAATTATAGAAAAACAAAGTTTTCAATTCGCAAAGTTGTAGGGATGAAAAGTTGTTTTGCTTTAATTAAGGGAGAGGAACTTATATTTCATTTCAATTCTAAAAGTTTATATTGTGATTTTAATCAAATTTAGTCGAGGGTTTATATGAATACCATGTTGAAATGCTTCAACATTGGAAATTCTATATATGGAAGTATTATAGAAAAAGACTGGTCAATTATCATGTCTTTATGTGAGACATTAACAACCGTATTCCATATGCTTCGGGTATAGGATCGATTACATATGCTATAGTATTCATGTGTTCTAATTTTTCAAATTCGTATGGCATTAAGAGGGAAAAAGGGCTAGAACTGGATATGACTAAATTTATTAAACAACCGCTAAGAACAATCCAAGCTTCGCCAAAGATTAGTTGCTTATGGATAGTTGGAATTATAGTAATGTATGGACCATATTAACATTATTATGAATAGACAGGATTCTATTAACAATGAGTTGTCATATGGCAAATATGGAAATGTTTCCATAATGGGTGTTGGATATCAAAAATCTATGAGAAAGCTAGAAAAATCTTATGTAAGAAGGATGTTCAAAGGAATGTGCTTTGAGTATGAGACTTCAGATCTATGGAATTGTCTTGTAACAATATCCAATGGAATATTTTGTAATTGACAAAGTCTCTGTGACTTGTGTACTTAATCATTACAAAAGGATCATTGCATATAAGTTTAGAATCTAACAAATTACAGTAAGTGGAAGAACTTGGTATTCCTAAACTTACGATAAGGATTTGGAATTGTCAAATGAGTATCATTGGAAATGCTTACAATTTATCTATTTCACAAAGTAAGGAACGTAGGTAAACATAGTATGCATGCTTAGAGCATGTGATAACTAATGTTTTAATACAAATATTAGTTGATAAATCGAAACAATATTCAATGAATGATGTGTAATCAATATTGTGATTAAATAAAAGGTGTTTTATTTACACTCAAAAGTTTTTGGGTGATATAGGATTAGTATTATCCTTGTGTTTCACTTTACATGTTTTGACTTCCCAAATAATAAGATTATTTAAACTATCTACAGGCAATCATACTTTGGAAGTAAGTATGAAGCAAGACTGTCATGGGTTGACTTGTAAGATTGTTTAAGGTGTTAGACATAGCATAAGTCGGCTACACCATTCATAAGTGCATGTGAAATAAGATTTGAGCATTAGATCAACCCGCACTCACTTGAATCACTTCATGGAATTTATCACGAGTGATTGTGAGATGATAATATCATATAGTCTTCAAACTAATATATATATATATATATATATATATATATATATATATATATGATTTGTTGATTACGAGTTGGTTGTGCATTGATGATACAAAAACACATCAGTAACTTGATGTTATAAAACGTATCATTGTGCATGACTTAATGATTAGTTAGTACAAGCATATCGTGTTGAAGTTTATCTGTTCCTTTTATCCTAAGAGGATTAAAAGTGATATCTTGGTCCCCTCGATGATTCTGTTTTGACTATGTGACGGGCCTGGTCAGAACTAAATTGATGTGTTCAGTTATGTTCTATGTCATACGAATTGGAAATTGAGAGACAAGTTGCAGGACAATATGTATGACTATGTTCCATGTGTTTGTCCGCATAGATATCTTGAGAACAGAGGAATATATGATCCCTTATTTTAAGCACGAGTCACTGACTAGGTCAGAGTTTGACAATGGCTTTTGAAAGCTTATGATTGCTAAGTTGGATCCGGAAGGTGCATTGGAAGTAATAGTTATTAGACTTATCCAAGTGGGATACAGTTGGATTTGGTGTCTAAGCCCATAACTATAACTGGGATATACTTGACCCGTTTGTAGCATGGTCATTTTGGGTTGCCTTCATTAGTGCAATTTGATAGGATCGATTTTTGAGAATAAAGTTATTTATGAATTATTAATATATTACAAGTATAATATATTAATATGAAATCATATTATTATTTATGGGGATTGATTATGTAAATCAATGATTCTTATAGTTTAGGCCAATGATACATGATTATATAGATGGGCTAAACCAATTAAATAATCCATGGATAGTCCATGGAGGTTAAACCCATGAAGCATAAGAATGTGAAAGGTCATTAGGGTTTGCAAAGATGTAACCCTAGCACTATAAATAGAACCCCTCATGGCCAAAATTGTTTTCCCTCTTTTCATTCTATGAGAGTGATATTGATTTTGTGTGAAGTAACTTATTCTCTTGACCCTCCTCTTGCATATTGGTGTTTGTGAACCATTAGAGGTATCACACTTGGGGTGCTCATGCTTCAAAGGCCAATAACTACAAGTCCTTCATAAAGGTATGTCACCAAACTAGTAGTGTCATTCAATTGTTCATATGTATGCTAGTTAGGACAATGCTTGGAAAAATGATAATATGCATGTATAATTAGAGAAAACATAGATCCAAAGCATTTAGGGTTGCATGTGCACCATATGAGTGTTATAGTGCTCAAAACCCAACACACATTCCATAATGTCACCTAAGTGTAACACATCGTAACATAAGGAGGTAGTGTTCACTTAGGTTAAACTTGTCGATGTTAACATAACGGACCACACCTCATAGCATAAGTAATAAGATCACCCCCCCCCCACACACACACACACATTTACAGTAACATACACACACATAATAACATTCACATCCTGAAAAAATACATAAGAGGTCCATGTTTAAAAAAAAGGGCAAGTTAGACATTATTTAAAAGAAAAAACTATTAACAGTAATGGGTGGATTCTTTTTCAATTTTGGTATAAGATAAAATGGTATTTTTGAACATGTTTAACACACTAGAGTTAGATTGCTAAACAGATTCCATTTTCCTTCTAATCGCTTCTTTTAAAGTAGATTGCTATTTATTGCATTTAGCTTTGTTATTCAGAAGTAATGGTCCCTATTTTATAACAATTACAAAATGGCCTTGCTCTGGAGTTTACGAAAACAATCTCTACTTTATAACAAATAGTCTATGTTTAATGAAATTTACATAAATGAAAGATACATATAAAAATACAGATTTGATCGCAAGTGGTGAAAGTTTTATGAGTGAAACTTTCTAGTAATTTAGATAGTAGGTAGTGACGAATAGTTTTTTTGATAAATCGTTTCTAGGAAATCTCCGATAAAGTCTCAATATTTGGGTCAGTTTACGGTTTAATCCCAATATTTATTTTTTGAACAAAATAATTCTTATTATCTAATTTTATACGATAACCTATCATTTTCTGTTGAAATAAATTAAGGACTATTTTGTTTATTTGGACAAAATATAAAATACTCGAGACTTTTCTATTCAAAAACTAAAAGTTTAAAATAAATCATAAACTACCCAAAATATTGGAACTTTATTGGAAATTTCCTAGTAGTGTCCTTTAAAAACTATACCATTGAACAATCAATACTATAATCTTCACTATTAAAATATATATGTCATGGATAATATACACATTTTTAGTTTATATTT
The DNA here is from genome assembly GCF_052625555.1 of Lactuca saligna. Classification (NCBI taxonomy): domain Eukaryota; kingdom Viridiplantae; phylum Streptophyta; class Magnoliopsida; order Asterales; family Asteraceae; genus Lactuca; species Lactuca saligna. The sequence goes on along the minus strand of NC_136423.1, from coordinate 122,343,940 downwards.
CACACAAAAATTCCTTGTCTCCGTGTTTGATTAAAAAATTCATATATAACATCTTTTTTTAGTTCTAAGATTTTCAATTTTATATGATCTTATCTAATCCAAACATTATGGCCGGGTAAAATACATGATGTTATTATATGGTTCCATATATCAAAATAGAGTAAACAATAATACAGTAAAGTTTATTACTAAGGTTTTATATATGGACAAAATGATATGTAGTAAATCGGTCAAAATGATAGCTAAACAAGTTATAGAACCATTTAGTTAATTACTAAGGTTTTACATATCTAATCGCTTCAAAATTATAGATACATAATGTTTGGGTTTCATGAGCTTTTAATGATATCTAAGATTTAGACGGAATAATGTAACACCCGTCTTTCATATTGGATCAGTGTAGGGCATAAAGGAGTCAAAGACATGGTTTTGGGGAAACAACCATGTGACATGACCTTAGGGAGGTCGTGGCATGATGTGCCAAAAATGAGAACGCATATTTGGAAGGATGTCACGACGTGACAATAGTTGTAACCCAAGCCCGTGATCCTTTAGGGTTTCCTTTGTATTTAAACCTCTAATCTCAGATTTAGGGTTTCATTTCTAGTCTCCACCAACCTTTAGAACTATGAAGAAAGCCATAATACCCTCCTCTTTATTTGTGAGCTTATTCTTGGTGTTTTGGTGCTCTTGGAAGGAAGAAGAAGACCCTTGAGGTGTATACAACCTCTTGGTAAGATTAGAGTTTGTATTTGAGCCATTTTTTTGACTATTGTAAGTGCTCAAGATCCAAACTTTATGATGATAACTTCTAGATCTAGGCTTATTGTCCCTTTTTCTTCATGTTGTGGAAGTTTGGATAGAAGGATTCCATAAAATTGGAAACTTTATGGGTCCTTGAGGTCCTTTAAGTGTTACATATGATGGCTCCGAAGTTTGGCTAAGTTTTGAAGACATTCATGTGATCCTGGTTCCATTTCTTCATCATTTTGACCTAATAAGAGATCAAGACATGCATTAGACATGCAAGTCTATAAATCATCGATTTTTAGAGTGTTATTAGAGTAAGAAGACACTTTGGAAAGTTGGAATGGATAGCTTAAAGGTTTAAGGGTTAAATGCATTTAGTTGTCCCAATATACTATAGTCACAACGTGACCATATGGAGGTTACGACGTGACAATGAGTTTTCCCCATTGTTTTGGATGAACTCTGTTAACATGTGATGGCATGACCATAACGACGTGCCAATGGTTGTGATCGCGACTGACTTCTTTGAATCTAGATTTTTGGATCGGAGTGAGTTGTTAGCCATGACGTGACAATGGGCTGGTCACGATGTGAGTTTTGGCTATTGACTTTGAACTTGACCGTCGACTTTTGGCATGAGTTGACTTTTGGTCAATCTAAGGGTTTTGGGGTGTATAATCAGATGGTACTTCCTTATTGATGTTAGATGTCTTGTAGCATCGGTCTATAATATATGTGAGTTGTGGTGCTTAGCTGTTATCTACGAGGTGAGTCTTTTCACTATATCTTCTTGTGTGGTAGTTGTTGGATTAGGTGTCTAAGGGGATGTTTTTTACCTCTTAATTGAAAAATTAAGAGGAAATCTCTTAAGAATTTAGATGTAGGTTGTTTGATAGCATCTTATTTTTTACCTCTTAACTTAAAAAATACCTCTTAATTTCTCAGACATGTGATTGCATCTGAAAAAAATAAGGAGACGCGTTTCCTGTTTTTCCCAAAAAGAATCCCTTCTATTTCACGACACAACCTCTTTTTTCCTCTCAACCATCATCGACGCCTCTCTTCTACCCTAAATATATTGCAACTTCGATCAACTATGTCGTCGCCGCCGCCCCGCCTTCGTATCTATCTCCAGTTGCATCGCTTGCAAATTTTCCCTTGATATTTCAGTTCCCTCATCAACAACACAGCTCGTGGTAATTTTTTTCTTCGTAAAACTCGATTATTATGGTTCAATACCAATCCCAAACAAGCATTGAAGCAGAATGGTCATTTTGCCTTTGATTGGTGTCGCTCTCTCCATCAAAAAAATTTGGCTTGATTTTGTCAATCCCACCCCTTATGTTGTAGCCCATGTTCATTAAATTTACTGTTATTTATTAGGTTATATTTCAATTTTAATATGATGTGGTTTTTTGATTCAAATGAAGTAAAAAAGCTATAGCTTGGTGGTCAATTTCCTCATGGAGATGTTGCCCCTAGTCATGTAATTGGTTTTGGAGGTGGATTTCATAGTTGTTGCTTATTGTCTATTGTGTTCCGTTGTAACTTTTTTTGTTTTAAAACATTTCATACTTGAAATATTCGTCTTAAGGGATAGCATTATACTTTTACCTCTTTATATTGAAAGGACAATAGAAAAGCATGGTACTGATGGGCTTGGAACTATTGACTATACGGTTGTTGTTGTTGGAGGAATGGTGGTGAACATGTTGCAAAGGTTTGCTCTCTTAACTTGTTCTTTGGTTTTCATTTCCAATTAATGTGTTAATTTCGTTTCTTGTTTGCCTAATTGTATTTAACGTTTTGTGTCCAATTGTTTGAATTCAATTTTAAGTGAGTGCAATTACCAATATGACATTGACTAGTTAGATCTATAATTTGTGCATTTTATGGTGTTTATGAATAGAATGTGGCATACGACGGATCTATGGCTCCAAAGAATTATAGAGCCTTTGGATGGTTGCATCCTAATTCAAAGAAGATGATTTTGCTGAGTCAGTTCACATATGATATTGAAAAAAGAAATGTACAAAGTTTTAATGGTTAAGAGAAGGGGATATTCTTTGGATTTGTGTTTAATTTTGATTTATGCTAAATTTGGATTTTATATGGTGTTTATATTTTTTTATACTTATTTAAGAAATTGATTAGGTTATGTTATAAACAAACACTTGAGTTCAATAAAAAAAATAAAACAGAAGGGTAAAATGGTCATTTTACTATTGCAATACAATAGTTCCGAGGTCCCAATCAAACAAGTTGTTAAACATTCAGTTCTTAAAATTTCAGACCCTCTTAGAAATTCAGATCTCTTAAAAATTCAGATCTTAAAAATTCAGATCCTACCAAACAATCCCTAAGCCCATAACTATAATTGGTTTGTACCTGACCTGATAGTAACATGGTCATTTTAAGTTTCCCTCACCATAGCAAGCTGATAGGATGAATTATGGAGAAAGAGGTTAATTGTGATTTATTAATATATAATAATAATGATAATAATATATTAGTTGAGAAATCATATTATTTAATTAGTATTGATCAGAAATTAATTTGGAAGTAATTTGGTTATCAAAAGAGACTGATTAGATTATGGGGACTAATATTGCAATTATATGATAGTTGCAAGTTGGGCTTATGGATCCCTAGGAAGGGGTGGATGAAATTCGATGTGTAACCCACATAGATTTCGTCCAAGAGGCCTTCTAGAAGGATCTACTGGATGGCTTAAGGCTTAAGCAATCGAATTAGGGTTTTACTTGAAACCCTAGCAACTCAGCTATATAAGGAACCCCTTAGCTCCTTGAAATCGGCCAATACGTCAAGCAAGAGAACTCTAGCCGATTTGTAGAGCCTTACCCTCTCTCTCATATTCGTCGATTTGCTACTTGGTGTTTGTGACTCACTAGAGGTGCGATAATTGAGGCAATAAGCTCTTGAAGGTCAAGATCTACAAGCTATAAGGAAAATGTATTTATCTAACATTGTTTTATGTTATAAATCTCGAATATTGTATGCTAGATAAGGTTCATGCTTTAGATGATTAGAATTGCATGTATAACTTAAGAAAAACCTAGATCCAAAGCATTAGGTTTGCATGTACACCATAGGGATGTTGTAGTGCTCAAAACCCATCAGTGGTATCAGAGATTAGGGTGTTTTTTTGTTATATTTGATGCCATGATTAATTGTTCAAAGCTGAAATCTGGACTCTGCCATATGAACTCGACGATTCCGATGTGGGACTCAACGAGTTGAGGCAACTCGACGAGTTGACTCATCTGACTGCACAATTTTCGGATTTCAAGCCTAAATTAGATTTAGATAATTACCATAAACTGTTTTGACTGATAAAATTCAATTTTTCTATTATGGTAATGATTATCCTCATCTAATTAAATGATAATGGTCAAATTTTAAGAAAATTACAAGATTATGTGATAAAATAATTATTAATAAATTTGATTTGTATTTATCTTACCAAATTAACTGGATTAGGTCAAATTTTGATAAGGATAAAATTATATGAATAATTTAATTGTTTTAAATTTGATCTAGAAAGTTATGAAAAGTTTCTTAACTTGCCTAAGTTTTGGAATTTAAAATTTGATTAAAAAGTTTTAATTTTGAAATATTAATTTCTAAAACCCTAGTGTTTTAAAGGTATAAAGTACAACCCTTATACTATTATAATATTAAAAGCTTAATACTTATATATATATATATATATATATATATATATATATATATATATATATATATATATATATATATATATATATATATATATATGTATTTATGTAAGATGAGTTAGCCTTACCGTTAGTTGGCCTCATTCACAAAGCTGGTCTATAACGGATGTTTAAGGAAGCGGCCTATAAAATGAACGCCATTGGGTATCCACTCTTACCCACTGCAGTCTTGACTAGTGGAGGGTCGTTAGCCGAATGGGTAGGATAAGACATTAATCCCTTATTAATAAGTATAACGATTATTAAAAAGTAACTAAATATTTTTTTTATAAATTCTTAATCTTAGTTACTTTAGGAAAAATGTGAAAATGATGCTATTCCATGAAATTGAACTTTGCACCTTGTGAAAGTCGTAAGTGGAGCGTTATGGTTAACCGACACACTAAATTGGACTAAAAAGAGTAGCAAAGGGTAGCTCGAGAATTATCATAAATCAATGGAGCGTGTGTGGTTAACCGACACATTGATTAGGTGGTAAATGACTCGAGAGTAGCAAGCTAATTTGCAGGGTTATTCACACCTTGTTTGTGATCCTCGGTATCCCAGTCACAAACTTGAAGAGCATAATCGAGATTAAACATGCCATTGAAAAGTTCAATGAATCTCAAAAAAAGCTAAGAATTTCAATTCATTTAAAACCCAAGTGTTCATTTCGTTTTTAATGGTGGAAATGGGTAAATCGTCATTTACCAACCTTCATATGATTTGCAATTGGATTACGGCATCCCGCTTCCGAATTGTGAATTGTAGTATTGGGTCCTAGCCTTAATATTTTATTTGGGTGTTATATTAAGGATTGCTTATCTAATCTAAACTTTATTCATTTTTCTTTTTTTAGATGTCTGGCTCAAACAACGCTTCAAGCTCGAACCCCTCAAGCTTCTTTTCTCTTATGAACATTTGTGGGAGGGTCAAATTTCAATGATTGGATCCGCAACATCCGCATGGCCCTCCAATACGAGGAGAAAGAATATTTCCTCGATGAAATGATCAAATAGATAGATGAAACCAATGCTTCTGCTGAAGCAATAGATGAGTATAGGGCTCACGAGAAATAGCTGAAAGTTGGTGAAAGGCAAAGTTATCATAACCACTCCTACTGCTGCTGCCCCAGTCTTGGCTATTGGACAAGAAAATGAGAAGAAGAGGGAAGCTACCTCTAATAAATATGTTGGAACTTGAAAGTGAACCTCTAGCAATCCTAAGCTCTAATTCTAAAGTGAAGATGTTCCGAAACCAAGAATGGTCCGGAGTTAAAATGTGAAGAATGGTCCTGAATCTGTCTGGACCAGAAGAGAAGAAGATGGGAAGTTGTAGTGAAGGCATTTCAGAATGATCCTCATGTCCGGAATGGGTGCTGATCCGGAGTCACTATATTTTTTCTTTATAAATTTATTAAAGTTTGTATTTGTATTGATATGACATTTCATAGGACCTAATCTTTTGTAATATTAGATAATCAGAATGTCAGAAACATTTCTATTGTCCAGTCCTATGTAAGTATCTTAGTTCTTTCAATGTAGCTTTCACTCCTATTTATAGGAGCTTTCAATGCAAAGTCACTAACGGATCTTTCATTCAGTTCTGGTGTTTTTACTAAGTTTCTTATCGTTCTTCATTTAATATCTTTACATTGATCATTATCTTCTCTCAAAAACATTCTTATTGTTCTTCATTTAATATCTTTACATTGATCATTATCTTCTCTCTTTATTTATATCTTGAATACTTTGTTTGAAGTACTTATTCAAACTTGACTGGTCTTGCTAGACTTGTATGGAACACTTATTAGTAAGCAGTCATTGATCTTAAGCATTTATTCAAGGTTTGAGTTTTCAAACCTTGTCCCTATGCATCAGATAATCGTTGTTCTCACAATTGGTATCAAATCTTGAGTGGTTGTCCTTTGAATCCTCAAGATCAGATTATCATTGATTTGAAATTACCTTGGTATTTCAATCATTTCTGTGTTTAGGATAAAAGTTCTTCTATATACCACTTTTGCTCAAGATATCTTAACTTTAATGGTTGCTTCTAATCCTGAACAAATGTATTTAATTCAAATAGAAAATAGCGTGGGTTGCCCTATTCGTTCCCCATTGCTAGTTGTTGAAGAATATGATCACTGGAAAGTAAGAATGGAGAAATTTATACTTGGAAAAGAAAAATGTGAATCTATATGGAGATCCGTCAAATAAGATCCTCATGTTCCAATTCGAACAACTGTAAGAGATGCTATTGCTCAGCTTATAGGTCAAGATGAAACTCGTCCAGCTCCTCTAATAGCTAATGATCTTGAGAAGTTGCGTGCTGATCAAGTTGCATTCTCTGAAATGGTGTTTGGTGTTCCTCCTTCTCTTTTCGAGCACATCAAACTATGTAAGTCTGCTAAAGAGATCAGGGATACACTCCAAGATTTATTTGAAGGGTCAGAGAATATGAAGGAAAAACGGTTGACTTCGGTTGTAATGAGTTCGACACATTCATTACCACTCCTAATGAATCTATTGCCTCACCTTCAAACAGATACCTAATCATTGTAAACAACATGACAACACATGGAATAGTCCAAACTCCTCTTTAGTTCAACCTCAAGTTCATCAACAGCCTCGGAAAGGGATGGGGTAATGTGAAGTCTTGTCTTCAGAGTAATGGATCTCTCAAAAAGCTCAAGCTCTATCAAATTTTCGATGAGCTTCAGGGTCATGAATCAAACGTTGCTCAAACTCTAAGAGAACTCTACGGAGGTCCCCTTGCCTTGGTCGGCTCCTATGACCATCCTTAGACCTCCAACCCAGGCACTTCGGACCCGCTCACTACTGTTGTTCCACTTATTTCTTCCGTATTTCCTCCTGCTCTAGTTTATGCCAACTCAAATTATTGTCCTATGGGTATTTGAATCTTCATGAAACAAACTCAAAACTTCGATTCCAGTAAGAATTTGCTTTACTCTCAATAAAGTACAATCGTCCATTCCACGAACCCTTCAACAATCACTTTCAAAATTCTCAACTAAATAACCGTTTTCAAATTCCTCACCAAGACAATCCTCAACCCTTCAACAAACCTTCCGAAAATCCTCCTACTTACAAGCCAAATCTTCAAAATAAGGATCACACTTTGGTACTTTCATAGATTCCGAAATTAGAAAAACCAAAAATTGTGTGTCATAAGTGTGGACGTGTAAATCACTTTGCTAAAAACTACTTAGCTGAAGTCTGTGACAACCCGATATTTCAACTCTTTGTAACGACCAAAATGGGTCAAGTATTGTAACCACTTCTGAGTAATAAAATTTACTTTCATAATAAATGTACAAATAAGTTCTATTTAATTTCCTTCTATGATTAAATGTCTTTGAACCATGATCGTACGTGAAAAGAACGCCCAAATCCGACTTCATTTAGCGAAATTATGAATTTTCCAAATTCGACTCAGCAACAGACAGCTAAAAACTCGAATCAGAAATCGAGTGACTTTTGACCGGAATGACCTAAACGAGAATCGAAGGTCTCAACAATGGTATTCTAGCGGTAAAAAGTCTGGCAAAAACCGACATCAGATAAAGAAGTTACGAATTTTCAAAGAAATTCCTTAAACACGATAGATTTTATATTTAATAAAAAATAATTTTGGAATTTGCCGACGGAGTCTAAACGAAAGTTGAAGAGCGTAGTCTCACCTACGCGGGGATATAAAGATCATCGAAAACGGAGTTCGTATGAAGAAGATATGAATTTTTGAAGTTTATTAAATAAATTATTTATTTATTTAAATCAATATTCGGATATTATCCGAAGGGGAGTCAGCATACGCGTTACGCGCCGCGTACTGCTGTACGCCCCGCGTACCCGAGAGTGCTCGGTCTCAAACAGTCCACGTCGCACGATCCGAAGACCCGACCTGACGTCCCATCCGACCCGCGTGCCAGCGATCCGTCCCATCCGACCCGCGAACCCAGGAACCCGTCCCGTCCGAGGCAGAGGCGGTCGGGCTCGGTCACGCATGACGCACGCGTACGCGCTGCGTACTAGCATACGCCCCGCGTACTGAGGCAGACCAGCCTCCCTATAAATAGCATGCGAGGGTTTCCAAAGAAGGGGCTCATTTCTCTTCTCTCTCACTCTACTTTGCCTCGTTTTCCGTGCCCTTTCAAACCCGAAGCTCTGGTCTTTTTGGCTCGAGTCCCGAAGGTCGATTTTACTCCCGAGATTCCCGAGAATCCCGAGGAAAATCCGTTTCCCGAGACGAAACTCTGCCCGGACTTCCATCTCGCTATCTCCAAAACTTTCAAGTGAGTTTCATACCCCTTAATCAACCGTTTTAATTATTCTAAATACTTTTATATGCTTTCAAAGGGGGGGATTACAAGTAAAACACACGAGTATTATCGTGTGTTACATAAAGAAACTCTTTTATATACTGTTAAATACTCAAATCACATTCGGTTTATAAACTTTTAAAGGAACTTTTATATATAAATACAACACATATGTTACAATAGTATTCGAATCTTTTAAAATATGAAGTTGTTCTAATACATGTGTAAAACTAAACTGTTCTTAAATTATTCTTTTTCTAAGTATTTCTAAACAAACAAAGCACACTTTTCGAAACTATAATAGGTATAGTTTTACGAATAGATTTCTAACTCTTATGTACTAGAAACATATATTTCAAGAGGTCTACCTTCGTATACAAGAACAAACGTAAGATTTTAACAAGTTGATCTGTTTTTATACCACGGGTTTGTGAGACACTAACTTCATGTACGTTCGAGTACACATCTCAAGTCCTGTATTATATACCAGAATCCCTTGGAGGGGGAGCATGGTGTTTGTGTATAGATCTATACGGGCTTGACAACCCGCGCCCTGACTGTTAGCTACAGTCCACCGTTTGGGGTGACAAACGTCATAACATTCCAACGCCTGAAGAACGTTGTGTATAGGCATTTCGAGTCAATAGTATGGTTATAAAACTCACAAGGGGTATTAAAAACGCATTGATTTACAAGGTTTTCAAACTCATTTATTATTTTACTTTTACATACATTTTGGAAACAAACATTGGTCTCGAGTGAAGGCTACTTTTATGCTAGTAGAAAATATAGGATTTTCTAAACACACACAAGAAAAGATAAAACATTTCATTTCATTTAAACATTGTCATTTAAATACTTATGGAATTCACCAGCTTAAATGCTGATCAACTCTTTCAAAATTACTTGTATGTCCCAGGGATTCAGTAAATTTCAGGTACTAGTATGCTTTTGAAGAAGAGATGCTGCGGCGCCAGTTTAATCTCATATTTTGACATCATATTGTAATTGGTTTTGAACATGTAACTTTTGACAAATGTAAACTTTCAATTATATATATGATGGTTGTATTGCTTTCTTTACTATGTATTCATTTGTTACGCTACCACATGAAGTCATCCACCCCCGAACGTTTCCGCCGTTCAGGTTTGGGGGTGTGACAAAGTCCCTCATAAACAAAAGTTTAAGGATGCTGCTTACTATGCTCAACGTGCTCAAGAATTGGCTGAAAGTGAAAAGGCCTTTGTTACCACTGTGTCAAGGGATGCGGAAGGATACTGATCATCTGGAGATGATGGTGATATAACTACTGACCAAAACATGTGCTTCATGGCTCGGGAAGAAATTGAGTGTGGATACTGGTCGTCTGGATCTGAAAAAGATGATAAACATGTTGAGCCCAATTACTACTACATGGCCACAAACGGTCGTCCAGGGAAAGCATCAATTAGCAGGTAAAATTTATGATTACTGAAAACAATTTTGATTTATCTGTTTGTGAACCATATTTAACTCAGATTCAATCACACATGAACATCATTTCCAAAGCCTATGAGTCAGCTATAGAAGTCAATGAGAAGAAGGAAATTGAGTTAAATAGTCTTAGGTTACGTTTCGAGCATAAGAAGTTAATAATAGAGACTTTAGAACATGAGCTTGTAATGTCAAAAGATGAATGTATCATTTTAAATAAAAATATGAAATCACTTATTCTGAAAGAAATGTTTTTATTTTTGATAACAAACGTCTCAATGCTAAGATAGATGCTTTTCACAATTCGATTGACATGCTTGAAGCAGATATACTGATGAATCATAACTTTCGTCATCCATGGTCGAAAGCACCTGGCCTTGGAAGCGAGTTTCCGAATTCAATTGCTCATCCTTTAGAGGAATTGAAAATTTTGACATTTATGGGAGAGGTTCCGCATATCAAACATTCAGACACCCCAGTTTCTCCCTTGTCACCCATTCCTGAAAACAGAGACCGTCTTGCTTCCTTAATTCCTAAGTTTCAACCAATTGTCATCAAGTGTCCTCATTCCATGCCTTTGACAAACTTGGACCTGAATCGGACCACATAATTTCACCACAGTGTTTCAAATTGTGTAGATTATGTTCCAAGACATAATCCTCCTAACAACTATGTTATTGAGGAAATCATTTCGGTGACAACTAAAACTATTACCTCTAAGTTTGTATGGGCATCCTTAGATGATAAATTTGAAACCTCAAGCTGTGTCTCCTCTGATTCTTGTGAATTAGAATCCTTAGTTACCTCATAAACCAAGTTGGTTCCCATTAATCCGGAATTTAGTAATCCTTCGGAAGGACAAACCTCAAAATCTTCGTTTCAATCCAAGAAAAAACCAACGCTCAATAGGAAGGATATTGTAGATACCAAAGTGGAAGATCAAAATGCTCACAAAAAGGAGGTTAAGTCTAGACAAAATATCAGGTTCCTTGAGAACTCCAAAAAGAGTGTATCTCGGAATTCTCGATCCTCAACCCCTAGTCAAAACTCCTTCACTCCCACTAAGATCCTCAAGAGACCTTCAAATTCTACCAATCCCGTTGAACTAAAGAATGTAGTCAGTTCCACAAAGCCTAAAACTTATGAGGATACCACTTCTGTCCAAAAGACCTCTCCTCGGACTATTTCATCTGTTTTCATTGCTAAATGTGATGGAATAATTTTTAAACCAAAATCTTCAAAAACCAATGTGTCATCAAGCAATCCAAAAAGTTTAAAGAAAACAATCTCTTCAAAATCTTCAAAGCAAAATTTTGTGTGGAAAATCAAATCTCGCATTGATGAAATCGAAGTTCCGAAAGTGTCAATTAGTCATGTTCCAAAGCAAACAACTCCTCAAATCCGTGTCATTGAATATGACTATTGGATAGATGAAAGAACAATGTCATTCTGTTTATTTTCCAAGGAATCTCGGAATCAATGTTCAAAACCCTCAGTTGCTCATAAGTCACTTTGAAAGCCCAAGACTCGTGCCCTTGTCCCAAAATCTAACTTCGAGCCTAACAACTCCACTATTCACTAAATTTACAAGCACTCTGTGCTTCAGAGCAAGAGACAATATTGTGTATTGATAGTGCTTGCTTCATGCACATGACGGGGCAGAAGGACTTTCTGCGAGATCTGAAGCTTGCACCAAATGTTGGATATGTAACATATGGAAACAATTCCACCCCTCAAATATGAGTTTATGGCATCCTTACCAATGTAAACTTTTCAATTTCAAATGTGGCATATGTAGCTGATCTAAAGCACAACTTGATAAGTGTGTCTCAACTCACTGATGCAAATCATCGAGTTGGATTCCGCAAAAACTATAGCTACATCATGACCGAAGATAGAAAAGAATGCTTGATCAAGTCCAACCACAACAAAAACATGTACCCTCTTGATATCAACATGATCATTGGCAAGACCCAACTATGCTTACTCTCCAAAGCTATTCCTGATGTCAGTTGGTTATGGCATCGAAGGCTTGCTCATTTGAACTTAAGATACCTGAATGATCTTGTTTCAGGCGAAATGGTTAGAGGTCTACCACTCCTCAAATTCGAAAATGATCACTTATGTGCTGCATGTGAGGTAAGTATTCAAAGAAAGGTCATCTAATCATCTTTGAAAAATCAATCTCTGAGCCCTTAGAACTTCTACACATTGATCTTTGTGGACCATCAACTGTTGAAAGTTTACATCACAAAAAATACATTCTTGTGATTGTAAATGATTTCACTAGGTTCACTTGGGTTTTCTTCTTCAGGCTAAAGTTAGAAATAGCCTTCGAGCTCATAAATTTCATCAAAGGAATAGAAGTTCTTATCAAACTCCCAGTAAGGTGAATTTGAAGTGATAATGTTTCAGAATTCACAAACTCCACCATTGACAATTTCCTTTCCGAGAAGGGCATAGACCACAAATTTTATGCTCCTTATATTCCTCAACAAAACGGTGTAGTCGAATGAAGATATAGAGCTCTAGTTGAAGTTGCTCGATAAATGCTAAATTTTGCAATTCTTCCTCTGTATCTTTGGGCTGAAGCCATTTCCACTACATGCTTCACTCAGAATATAAGTATCATCAATCGGTACCTCAACAAAACACCATACGAAGCCATGAATGGACGGAAGCCAACAATCTCATTTCTTCATGTTTTTGGTTGCAGATGCTTCATTAAGAATAATCGTGATCAGCCTACCAAGTTCCAACCCAAGGCTGATGAAGCTATTTTCCTTAGATATTCCTCAAAATCAAAGGCTTACTAAGTCCTCAATCCACGTACTCGAGTTATTGACGAAAGCTTTTATGTTACCTTTGATGACAACTTCGTTCGAAATTCTAGCCCCACTCATGTCACCACTCACATTATGGAGTCCAATGCTCCTCCTCTGGAATGTCCGAACATTCAAGTAGTCCATGAAGTAGATTTTGAAACTCTCTTTGGACCTTTTAAAACAACTCTTGATTCAGAATCTCGTGTGGGAATCATGTGACTCCGGATGTTCCTATTTCTCAAAATGTCTCTAGTCCGATTCTAAGTCTCCTTCCATTTGATTTCGAACAGTTTCAACCTTTACAGGTTGAGGGGGAGATTGGTCAACCTTCCATTGAATCAAATATGGATGGATTTCAAGATGCAGCTGCTGACTTCGATGATTCAAATCTGATCAACAATGATGAGAATGATAACTTCTTTGAGTCCCCTTCTGATGATGATGTCAATCTCTAAGGTTCAGAAGTTCATGGGGAGAATCATCATCAAGTTCAAACCATTCAGGAGGAGAAACTCAATCCCATCAATGATATTGGTTCATATACTGCTCAAGAACTTCCAAGGTTACATGTCTGGACCAAGGATCATCCTCTGAACCAAGTGATCGAAAACTTAAAGGCTGGTTTACAAACTAGATCTGCTACAAGTCTTCAAAATGAATGTCACTTTTCGGCATTTATCCCCATGGTTGAACCCAAATCCGTTAAAGAAGCACTTGAACACACTGATTGGATCACAACCATACAAGAAGAACTGGTAGAATTCAATAGAAAACAAGTTTGGTCTCTCATCCCTCCTCCTCAGAATCATCCTAGTGTCGGTACAAGATGGGTGTTTCGCAAAAAATTAGATGATGCAAGAGTAATTTTTTAAAACAAACCAATACTAGTGGCTAAAGGTTTTACTCAGATTGAAGGCCTCGACTACATTGAGACCTTTGCTCCGGTTGAATGACTTGAAGCTATCATAATCTTCCTTGCTTATACTGCTCATAAAGGCTTCAAAGTTTACCAAAATGGACGTTAAAAGTGTTTTTCTAAATGGTGAACTTGGCACTGAAGTATTGTTGGCTTATGAGCATTCTAACACTCCTAAGTGTACATGCAACCCTAAATACCTTGGATCTATGTTTTCTCTATTATACATGCAAATATGAACATCCAAGGTATTATCCTAATCTAGCATACAAAATAATGGATATAACAAGATAGAATACATACCTCTTTGATAGTGCTTGTCTTCATGAAGCTTGAGTTCCTAGTGCCTCAAGTGTGACACCTAAAATGGTTCACACAACACCATAAGCACTTGGAATAACTTAGAGAGAAATTAGAACACTTCATGAAATCGTCTAGCCCTTATACACACATAGTGTCGATTTCTTTAGCCATGGGTTTCTTTTATATGGTGGCTATTAGGGTTACACCATGTAACTCATGACTTTACCCATTCCTTATGGTCCATGGATTTTAACCTCCATGGAGTATCCATGGGTCACCCCATGGACTTAGTCCAACATAAGGAATCTTGGATCACAAGCCCACATATATAAGAATGAATGATTTACACAATCAACCCATATATTTAATTAGTCTCCTTTTGATCACTTAATTAATTCCAAATTAATTCTTGATCAATACTAATTAAATAACCTTATTAATATATTAGAACTTATAATATATTAACAAACCTTAAGTGTTATTTCTCTCATTTTAGTCTATCCAAGTGCATGATGCCATGCAACCCAAATGGAGCATGCCGGGTCGGGTCAAGTCTTACCAATTATAGTTATGGACTTAGACATTAATCCAACAGTCTCCCACTTGGATAAGTCTAAAACTATTTTTGCGTATGACTTCAGGAACCAACTGGCAATCGTAGCTCTCAAAAGCTTCTGTCAAACTCTAACCTTGTAGATGAACTCTGATCTTGTCAATGACTTGTCCATTAGATAAGGGATCATATATTCCTCCATTCTAGATATCATATGGACTGAGACATGGATTATAATCATTCTCTCTGTCCATTTGTTGTTTCCTGATTTCCGATTTATGACGACTGACTAATTGAACAAATCAAATCAGTCTTGGCCTAGCCGAGCACTTCCATTTGTCATCATCAAATCATCGAGGGTCCCACAGATATCGCTTTTATCCTGAAGGTAAAAGGAATGGATAAACTTCGACTCATATGGCTTGTTCTACTACTTATTGAATCATACACAAAGACACGTTTTATAACATCGAGTTACCAATGCGTTTCGTGTAATCAATGTACTATCAACTCATAGTAACAACTCATATCTCTAGGTTTGAAGAATATAAGATATTATCGTCTCATGATCACTCGTGATAAACCCATGAAGTGATTCCAATGAGCGCGGGTTGAATTCAATACTCAGAACTTATGAGCACTCATGAGTGTTGTAGCCATTTGTCCAACACCTTAGACCTCTACAAGCCAACCCATGACAGTCTTAATTCATATCTACTTCCAACATATGACTGACTGTGGATGGTTTGAATAACTTTGTCATTCCGGAAGAATAACCTAGTTTATTCGGGAAGTCAAAACATGCAAAGTGAAACACAATAATAATTGAATCCAATATGGTCTCAGAACTTATGAATATAAATAAAACACTTTTTATTTATCACCATATGATTACACATTATTCATTGTATACTGTTTCAGCTATCAACTTTATTCTTGAATTTAAAACAATAGTTGTCCCATGCTCCAAGCATGTACACTATGTTTTTCTAAACACTAGTCATGCCATACACCAAGTATGCATACTATGTTTGTCTATGATCTTTACTTTGTGAACTAGATCAATTGAACATAATCTTTAATGATTCTCTTTTCACACTCCCAAATCCTTATTGCAAATGCAAGAATTCCAAATTCATGCCATTTACTGAAATCTGTTAGATTCTAAACTTATATGCATTGATCCTCTTGTAACGATTATGCACAAATTCACAAAGACTTGGCAACAATCATTACAGAGCATTCCAAAGGAGATCAACTCCTTGGAACCATCCTTCTTGCATTAAGTTTCCTTAATCTTACACAGATTGAAAATTCTAACTTTGAAACATTTCCAGATTCCATTTCGACTATCACTTCTGAACAAGAGTTGCCTCCTTACAGATTATGTCAATATGGTCCTTCCAGAATTATCACTATACTTCCAATTGTCCTTGAGCAACCAATCTTTGGTAAACCTTAGATTGTCCTCGACAATTGTTTAATCCTTTTAGTCATATCCAGTTCTAAACCTTTTCCCTTCTTAATGCCCTAGGCATTTGGAAAATTTTAGAAAGGATGAATATAGCACATGTAATCGGTCCTATATCCGAAGCATACGGGACACGATTCATGATGTATCACATAAAGACTAAACCAGTCTTTTGCTATAACATTTCCATTTCTATTTGCCAAGTTCTCATAACTCAGATTATGAAAAGGGATGCCGTAATCATAATCGAGTTTTAGAACGCAAATAATGGACCCATATACAGAATTTCCTTATGTTGAGCCATTCCAACATGAAATTCATATATATTCTTGACTAAATGATTAAAACCTCACGATCTAAGCTTATAGATTTGAGATGAAGTATAATTTCCTCTCCCTTAATTATAGCAAAACAACTTTTTCCCAATTGAAACCTTTTGTTTTCTATAATTAACATTGCTAACTTGCAATCTTTATCATAATTATCATGCTCACACTAACATGATGATTATTAGCATAACACTTATGCTCCCACTAGCTTTGACATGTACTCAGAAATCAGCTGGACTTCTAGAAATCAATACTTTATTGACTTTCTTACCAAAGTTCATATTTCTGATACTGGATTGTTTTGATAGAACTTTATCAAAATCATACACCTTCCCTTAGATAGCACACTTGTGTGTCTAAACAATTATGAAGAGGGATGCCGTAATCATAATGGTTAGACCTTTTTTCCACTTCTCACAAGTCCAAGTTAGTGTGCCGGTAAACCACACACGCTCCATTAACGACTTTGAGAATGCAAATATCACAATTGCTATCTAACTAAAATCTACTTAGTGAAAGTGTTTCCTAACCATCATTTTCGTGAATCAGAGAGAAACCTTATGACACTTAGATTTATATGGTGTATGAGTTCCTATCCATATGAATTTGTCAAAACCATAATCACAAGACAAAGATAATGACAAATCCAAAACCATATGGATTGAACTCAATCTTAATTTCTTGCCACCTGGCAGCTCAAGGGCCTGCAATTGCTTCCAAGTTGTTGTGCAACCAATTGAGAACTCTAAGAACTCATATGCAAAGCCAACTTTGATTGGAATGGGCACATAATATGTCAACATGATAGGTTATAAACCTCAAGTCGTGTGCTAGTGAAGAACTTCAGGTTTCATACTTGATTAGTTCTTGAGAATTTCAAGACCTTTAAGACACCCACTGTCCTCTTGACCTATAAGACTTCCTTGTCAAACATCCAAGAGATAGTGTGGATTCTAATCAAGACAAACACCTCACACAATTGGCCTTAGTTGATCTTTGTTTTATCCAAAACATCACAACTTACCAATTTCAAATGTACAAGAGTAGAAAACTTTTACTCTTACATTTGATAAGTGTTTTTAAACCTTTTTTAAGACATGTCACTCAAATTACAATCTTGGAGTATGACTCTAAGACTTGTATTGGAACGAAGTATGACTCATCTTCTTGATTTAACCACTTCAACAATTCAAGTTCCTCTTCTTAGTCATACGAATGCACTAAGATTTTCCTTAGAGAACTAATTTTGATATGGTTTCTTAATCATTAAGATGATCACAAAACTGATACTAAAGTACTCTCCCATCTTTTCAGATTTGAGAAACTTTTATCCTTCTGCCTAATTTGATTCTTCTTATTCTCTCTGCCTTACATTGGAACCTTTTCCAATGTCTCAGAGTTACACTTAAGCTTGTAAGTATAATCATATTTACTGAGCTTTAGTAAACTAAGACGAATAGTCTTATCAATCTTTTGTGGTGGACTTAATCAGTGCACATGACTATGTACTCGATCCCTTAGTCCATTACTTGACTCACACATCCATGTGAATAAGTAATTAGTCTTAATTTTCCAATACTTGAAAGTTCTCATTCATCATGCTATACACCTTGCATGATTCCAAGTTCCGGTCCAATTGAGACTTGGGTGATGAGAATCTTTCCTTATTTGGTAAATTTAGACATTACCACAAATGAAGGAATCAATTTCATATTTCCACTCTTGCTATTAATGGAATCATATAAGCAACAATTTTTCCTCAAATGCCATTGTAAGGATATTTTAAAATAAATAAAACCAAAATTTTTCTTTTATTTTAAAACTATGCGGAAAAACTTATCCTTACAACCCATATGAAAACTTGTTGTGATCTATTCCTAAGCAATATCTCATAACTCCTAAGAATTAGCTCAAGAATCCGATCTTCAAACTACGCGATAGAAATCCATCTACGCGATCTGATTCAGCATATTCTTTCTTTAAGTTCCTTTACTTTTCTTTGATTCTTAAAACATTACCATGTGACCCAGTCACATCATGTATCCGGAATCTCAGAATAGAAACTTAACAGAGTTAGATTAGTGGACTTTACCTGAAGTAGAGTCAAACTTATTGACTTTAACATCCTTAGGTAAGTTTGGCAACTTCGCAAATAATGACCCTTTCTTTGGCAATATAAACATATGGACCCTTTGATAATGGTACACGGGACTATCACAGACTTAGCTTTTCTCTTTACCATTTTGTTCAACCGAGTTGACTATGGCCGATCCCTTTCCATTGGGAAGAGAATACTTTTTCTGGATTTCCTGTGTCACTATTGTCAATGTCCATCAAGTTTTTGAGGAAGTTGATCTTAACAAATAGATAAGATCATTAAGGGTCTTGTCATAGTCTGTTTCATAGGTGTTCCAGAAGAACTCACTATGTGACTTAGAAAGTAGTTGAGCCACTAACTTTCTCAAGACTTTGACACCCAACTCTCCCGGCTTGTCAATATGTGAGTACATCTCCAAGATGTGATCACACCTAGACCTTGCCTTGCCATTAGGGCTTGAGTAATCTTAAACTTTTCAAGAACTTGTGGGGTTGGGAGAATAATTGGAGGAGGTGAAAGAAGTATGAAATCCATGGGACATCATCTTCATTAGGAATGCTTGTTTCAAGAGATTTGGGAAGATCATAAATGTCTAAAACAGACATGTTTTGGGAGATATTCAAGATAGTTGATCTTAAAGTCCTTAATATGACACCCAATATGAAATATTAAGGCTAGGACCCAACAAACTATCTTATAACTTAGAAGAGGTATGCCGTAATCCAAGCTATAAAACAATTTGAAGGTAGGTGAATGACGATTCGCCAATTTCCACCAAGATAAACGAAATGTATTATTAGGTTTTAATTGGCTTTGAAATTCCTAGATCTTTTGAGATTCATTGAACTGTTCAATGGCATGTTTCAATCTCGAGTGTGCCCTTCAGGTTTTGTGATTGGGATGCCGAGGATCACAAAACAAGGTGTGAAGTAACCATGCAAATTACTTGGTACCCTTAAGTGTTTACCCCTCAATCGATGTGCCGGTTAACCACACACGCTCCATCGATACTATGATAAACATTAAGTTACTCTTTGCCTACCTTGTGAAATACGAGTTAGTGTGCCGGTTAACCACACACGCTCCACTAACCGACTTAAACAAAGTGCAAAGTGTAATTTCATGGATTAGCACCTTCTTCACATTTTCCTAAGTAACTAAGATTGGGAATTATTAAGAGTTTAGTTACTTAGTATTTATCATTAATACTTTTAATGAAGGGAGAATTATAGTCATGTCAAACCCGTTCGGCTAACGACCCTCCACCAGTCAAGCAAGCGGTGGGTGAGAGTGGACACCCATTAAGTTGCCATTTTATAGGCAACAACCTTATACCCACCTTATAGACCGGCTTCGTGAATAAGGCGTACTAGCTGTAAGACCGACTTTACTCTTATACATATATATATATATATATATATATATATATATATATATATATATATATTATTAACTTATAATATTATAAAGTATAAGGGTTGAATTTTAACTTTTAAAATTCTAAGGGCTAACTTGGAATTCAAGTATTCATAAGAGAAAACTTTACAAATTCCAAAACTTGAGGGCAAGTTTTGAAACTATTCAAAACTAATTAATTCCATAACTTATGTGTTTAAAGTAGTTTTAATCCAAAAACTCTTCAAGTTCCATAACTTGAGGACAAATTATGGAAGACTTTAAACTAATAAAGAATTAACTTTTTCTTTATTTTATAACTTATGAAATTAATTAAGGTTACATTTTTTTTATATTTATTTAATGAAGAGACTCTTCATTTTTGTAACCTTTGCCAACTTTATGAGTTTTATGAGTCTTTAATGTGACTCTTCATGTAACTTGAGGATAAGTTACACAAACACATTTTATACTCAACTCTTAGATTAAAATGGATTGAAAACAACTATTTCATTCAACTTTTCTATTAATCTAAGAAACTCATAAGAACAAGATAATTCAAATCAAACTTTTTCATGTAATTAGTCTAACCTTTAAACTAATACAAAACATGAATCTATTGACAATTATCTTTGAAAATGGATTAGCATGAACATTACCACATCAAAAAACAAGTTTATAAGTTCAAAAACAACTTAGGGTAATGTTCCTAGTCCATTTCTAGCCAAAAACCTCGAAAATATGCTGTCTGGGGTCCAACTCGTCGAGTGCATGAACACAACTCGACGAGTTAGATGCATTTTGCCTTGGACTCGTCGAGTCCCTTCATGGACTCGGCGAGTCTGCTGGGTTGACAGCACCAATTTCGATTTTTCAGCTTCTATTGCAGGTATAACAAGAAAACAAGCCTAGGCTTTGATACCACTGTTGGGTTATGAGCATTCTAACACTCCTAAGTGTACATGCAACCCTAAATACCTTGGATCTATGTTTTCTCTATTATACATGCAAATATGAACATCCAAGGTATTATCCTAATCTAGCATACAAAATAATGGATATAACAAGATAGAATACATACCTCTTTGATAGTGCTTGTCTTCATGAAGCTTGAGTGCCTAGTGCCCCAAGTGTGACACCTCAAATGGTTCACACAACACCATAAGCACTTGGAATAACTTAAAGAGAAATTAGAACACTTCATGAAATCGTCTAGCCCTCATACACACATAGTGTCGATTTCTTTAGCCATGGGTTTCTTTTATATGGTGGCTATTAGGGTTACACCATGTAACTCAGAACTTTACCCATTCCTTATGGTCCATGGATTTTAACCTCCATGGAGTATCCATGGGTCACCCCATGGACTTAGTCCAACATAAGGAATCTTGGATCACAAGCCCACATATATAAGAATGAATGATTTACACAATCAACCCATATATTTAATTAGTCTCCTTTTGATCACTTAATTAATTCCAAATTAATTCTTGATCAATACTAATTAAATAACCTTATTAATATATTAGAACTTATAATATATTAACAAACCTTAAGTGTTATTTCTCTCATTTTAGTCTATCCAAGTGCATGATGCCATGCAACCCAAATGGACCATGCCGGGTCGGGTCAAGTCTTACCAATTATAGTTATGGACTTAGACATTAATCCAACAAGTATATCTTTAACAGCCTCCCGGATTTATCAATATTGCATTTCCGAACCATTGCTATAAACTCTGGAAGACAGTCTATGGCCTTAAGCAAGCTCCCCGCGCATGGTACGAGACCCTCACCAACTTTCTCCAGCGCTTTATTTTTCAAAGAGGTGTTCTAGATCCTACTCTATTCTAAAGATCGATTGGAAAGCATCTCATGTTGGTTCAAATTTACGTGGATGACATCATTTTTGGATCTACGGACTCATCAATGGTTGCTGACTTTGCAAAGCTAATGATCAGTCAATTCCAAATGAGCATGAATCGGGAGTTAAGTTTCTTCCTTGGTCTCCAAGTCAAATAGAATAATAGAGGAATTTTCATTGACCAAGAGGAGTACATTTTGGAACTCCTCAAAAAGTACTCAATGGACACCTGTGCCTCTGCCAAGGTACCTATGGGATTCATATACAAGATTTGTGATGACCCTTCAAGTGTTGCAATTGATGAAAAGAAGTACAGAGGAATGATTGGATCTCTACTTTATCTCACTACTAGTCATCTGGACATCATGTTCTCCACATGTTTGTGTGCCAAATTTCAAGTCAACTCGAATATGTATCATCACTTTGCTATCAAACAAATTTTCAGGTACCTTAAAGGTACTAAGAACCTCGGAATCTAGTACCCAACAAATGAGAGTTTCCTGTTACAAGCTTACTCATATTTAAACTATAGTGGACTACAACTGGATAAGAAAATCACATCAGGTGGATGTCAATTCTTAAGTGGTCGATTGGTTAGTTGGTCATCCAAGAAACAAAACTGCATTGCTCTCTCTACAGCCGAAACCGAATATGTTGTTGCTGATGGGTTTTTGGTCATAAGAACATCCTATGTGCTCATACAAACCCTAATGCTTGGATCTAGGTTTCTTTATTGTACATGCAAGTTATCCAAGACTATAAACCCTAATTCTAACATTCAAGTAATCATATTAACATGAGAATAGGTTTAAGAGCATACGTTGATTGTTATGTAGCAATAACAATCCCAAATCTCCTTGTATTGACTTTAGAAAGCTTAGTGTCACAAATGTCACGCCTCTAATGGTTCACAAACACCAAGAGCAAGAGGATGAAGATGAAAGAGGATGGAGGCTGCCCAAAAACGTGTGAAACCCTAGAACAAAGCTTAGCCACGTTTTTGGGTCATAAGGGGTCTTTATATAGTGAGGCTATTAGGGTTATCTAACAAGGAAACCCTAATTTGGATGCTTAAGCCCTAAGCAACCCATGGACCCCCTTTCCCTTAAGGCCTTGGACGATTTCTCATGGGTTTCCACATAGAATTCGTCCACCCCTTAATATAAGGCAATCCATGGCCCAAATTGCAATTATCTTATAATTACATTCCAGTCGCTTAAGTTTAATTAATCTCTTTCAGTCAGAAAACTAATTACCAATTAATTATTGACTAATATTAATTAACAATATGATTTCTCCTTTAATATATTATTCTCATAATATATTAATAAATCATATTTAATCATTTCTCTCCATAATTTATCCTATCAAGTTGCTTTGGTGAAGGCAACCCAAAAGGACCATGCACCATCTGGTCAAGTACATACCAAAATAGTTATGGGCTTAGACACTAATCCAACAGTTGCTGCCAGCTGTACCTCTCAAGTTCTATAGATGATGTCTTAACTCTTGAATTATGGTTACTGCTTTCAATGTATCCCCATCTATTGTGATTCTCAAAGTGTCATTGCGATTTCACACAATCCAATTCAGCACTCCATGATGAAGCACATCAATATACAATACCATTTCATAAAAGACCATATTTTGAATGGAAACATTGAAGTCATTTTTGGTCCGTATGACAATGAGATTGTTGATGTCTTTACTAAGGCATTAGATTAAAACAAATTCAATGGTTTTCTAAACAAGATGGGTATGATGATGCCAGATCCTCAGTTCTTTCAAGATACTTGTTCTCTCTGATGAAAGTATTCAAAAGAAATCCGGTTCCAACTTAAAAACAATCTTTCTCTCGAAACTGCCTTCTCTCAGAATATACATGATCATTTTATTAGTCTTTATTTCTAACCATCACTTGAGTTTTTAAGTTGTACAGTTCATCCTAAGTGTCTGTTGTTCCAAGTCCACATAAGTCATAATGATAAATATTTCATCTCAGAATTTAGCCCATAAGGTCATCCTGGAATTCCCCTCCAGAAAGGTAATGCACTCTACAATTTGAAAGTTAAAAAAAAAAATTGACCCCGAAAGTTTTCTCAAAGCTTGTTCTTGACTTCCTCTCAAATCTCTTTCGAAAGCTATTTTCTCCGGAACTTAAAAATCACCATTTCGGTATTTCGCTCCGGAATCACTATCTATTTCTTACCCCGGAATCTAAAACCAAACTCTTTCACTCCCGAATTTTCAAAAACTACAGATGACATTTCACTCTAGATTTTCTTTTCAAATCATAGTTTTGGAATCTCAATCAAAAACCTTTTAGAGCTATAAACTTATTCTAGATTAATTTCTACTCCGGACCTTTTTCAAAAGATGTTGTTTCAGAACTCAACTCTTTATCCAATGGTTTTTAAATCTGTCCAGAATCGATCATCTGGAATACCACAGGTCCATAAGGCGAAACAATTTCATAATGACTACTTTTAAGAGGATCCTTATCCTATCTTCCTTGATTTTCATGACATGATTGTACGCTTCCATATAGCAACCATCAAATCGCCATTTAGGGTTTTCCATTTCAAGCTACAAAAAACCTAACATTTCCCTTCCCATGTGAACTCAACCTCGAAAGCAGTTATTCATTTAATGCAACTCGTTTCACATTCAGACCGTCATCTTTACCCTCACTGACCCAACCCATTTCTCTTACCTATATATACCCATTAAAAACCCACTTGTACCTCTTTACGCGCTCAAACCCTCTAAACCTTCAAACCTTTTTGTGTTCTTCGTGTTCATCAAGCACTCATCAGTCTGCAACAATGGCTTCCCAATCTTCACCATAGAAAACTGCTCCAACCGCTTCAACTCCTAAGAAGTCCATTGCTAAGAAGAAACGCTCAAAAGGTTCATCATCACCAGCATCCCCTGAAGCGTTTCTTAGGGACACAATGCAACTATTTTCCGTAAATCCTGAAGATTACGATGAATCTATTCGTGTTATGATTGATTTCATAACAAATCATCCAATCTCTATTCTCCTCACTAAAGTTCCTAAAACACCTCTTCCACTTCATCATCTTCACCGAGCATTCACAAGCATTAAACTTGATGACGGCGTGTTGCAAACTAAGATCATCAGCGACATGATTGTGCCCGTCTTCAAATCCATTTTCTCAAAGCCATAGGTGTGAAAGAAAACCCCGAGGATTTTAAAGTTCAAAAGCCTACCACTGATGTGTTTCAGACATTCCTGAATCGTATTGACTACAATCAAGACTATAGGGCTAAAGACTTCAAGAAATCAGCCATCTCTGGACTTTGGATAGTGATGATGCACTTCATCGTTCGAGGGCTATCCGACAAGCACGACAGAACGAACACTCTTAGCAAGGACTGGCTATATGTGGTTTATAGCATCTTTTCCAGACGCACAAATGCAGTTGATCTTCCAGAGGTTCTATGGAAAGACTTCTGTAAGTTTACCATCAAAAGGAAGGATAACGAAATATCAAGCCCTAGGTTCTGGGCACTGACGATTCAACAACTCTTCAAGGATCTTTCTGAACCACTTCCTGTTTCTGTGATACCTCCGGAGGTATGTGTTTCCTTCAAAGTTGTTAAAGCTTATAGAATTCCGGACCAATTCGCCTTTGGTCCAGTTAGATGACTTCTGGACCATATGCTGGCTCAATACCTTTTGAATCTATTTACTTGAAGCATCACTTGGAGATTTCCGTTGTGTTTGACCCAACACAACCTGCCCAGTCTCCGTTGAGCCTGATCCGGAAAAGGCAAAACCTTTTGTGTCCGGATCAAAGATTAAGAAATCTGCCAAACCGAAGAATTCTCCCACAAAGCCAAAGCCTAAAAAGAAATCCAAAGTCAGTTCCTCCTCTCAATATGAAGGAACACATGACATTCAAGCTGATTCTAGCCATCTAAACACCCCCTTCCCACTCTTCTGAGGTACCCCTCGATGTTTTAGAATCACATGCACACACTCACGGGGAGTCTCCACATATTCCACCCTCACCTTCCCAAAAAGGTGATGTCGGTGCTAACCATAGTTCCTTGCACCCCCTGGAGCACACCCATGAGTCACATTTAATAACCATCTCGTTTCTTCCACATGCACACACTCTGGAACACGTGTTCTGGACCCTAAGCATTCCGTAGCTGGAAGAGTCCCTCCGACTTCGGATGCCTCAATTGGTCTGATACCCGAAAAGTGTACAGGACGACCAGGTGCTAACGATCCCAAATGGGAAGATTATGTAAACAGGGCTGTTTTTGGATGTCCGGATCTAACAAGAGCTCAAGTGGAGGCTACACTTACTTCAATGTACGATAGAGCCCTTTAAAGTAATCTTCTGTACATTCTTCCTACAGATGATGATGATGCTGATAAAGAGCTGGATGCCGAACAACCACCAATCACCTCTCATACCAATATGTTCCAAACTGACTCGGATGAAGAACTCTCTGAAGAAATAATGCTCACAAATGAAGGAAAAACGGTTCGGAATCTTAACTTCATGTCTTCCATACGCCTTCAATCTAAGCCCTCCCAGTCTACTTTTTACTTCGGATCATCTTCTTCAACCACTCCGGATGGTGGATGCAACTCCAAGCTACATGAAGATCATGCCACCACCAAGCCTGGTCCATCTACAAATCCTTCATCTCGTCAAGCTAATCCGTAACACTCAAATTCCAACACCGGATCCTCAGTTGGTGATTACATTGATCCTTTTGCTCTTCTCGAAATTCAAACCAATGTGTCAGACACTATGAAGAAGTTCTCCTCAATCGAAACATCCGTAACAGAGCTCAACACAAAAATGGATCAAAAGGTTTCCGAACTTGACTCCAAACTCGATGCCATTCTTCAGTCTCTCTCACATCAGTCCAAACCTTCAGTTGCAGAAGGAGAAGCTCAACTAGATCAACTAATATGAAGCTTCGTTTGAACACTAACTTGACACAACGACCTCTATGCTCAAATTCCATGACGACTTGGTGTCTGCTACCAATGATCTTATTAAGCTGACGCATGTGCGTCATGAGAAACATATCCAAAGATTGGAGAAGGAGGTTAAGAAGGAGGACGGAATGAATCTCATCATTCAACAATTCCTGATTAAGTTGATTCGATCCACCTGGAACATTGTCGATGTTCTGAATCGAAAGTTTGATGAGATGTTAGATGTTCTAGGGAATCTATTCGATCATCTTGCTGCTCAAGCACCGACTTATGAAGCACATGATGCTCTCACCAAACAACTCAACACCGCACTCTAAAAGGTGTTTGAAAATTTTGACGGCTTGGAGGAGTCACTGATGCTTGCACCTATCTGGAGGTTCATCGATGCAAGAGGGGGAGAAGGTCCTAGCCAGACTTGGAAGCCTGCCTCGAAGTTCACACTCCTGGATGAAAATGATTCTTATGAAGATGACCTAAAGATCCTTCCCATCTCTCCTTCAAAAAGCAATGATGAAGAGAGTGATGAAGACAAGTTTATGAGAAAGGCAGTTCTTGGTCTCGAGGCTCTGAAGAAGCTATTTACAAAGGTTATATCAGATGAAGAAAAGATAATTTGGTCCGCTGTTTCCTAACCATCTTCTCTACCTGATGCTCTTCGGATGGGTATTCAAATGGCAAAGTTAAAATCTCCACTTACTGCCCAAGCCTTCTAAGCCACTCCTTAAATGCTTCCTCCGATCCTGACCCCAAATTTTTTTCCACTTGACCAGGTTCCCCATTCCAGAGCCCATATAAAATTCTGGAAGAACCTCTTCTGAACCCTACTCCAGAATTCATCATCGATGAAAACATGAAGCTTATCCTAGATACATTGAAGATAGGTAAAGGCAAAAAGCCTTTAACAGCCGAACAAGCAGCTCGCTCCGAACCTCCTCCAAAGCAAAAACATGGATGGTCTCAGGAGGAAATCAATCAAGCACTAGAGGATAGCATCCAAATCTAAGCTCTCAACGATAATCCTGATCCGATGTGTGGGATTTCTCCTCTATTTCATGAAGGCATTATCCGTGATCATGAAATTATCCCACTCATGTATTACGATGTACCTACTAATGACTCTGAATAGCTAGATCTTTCTTTCTCTCTGTCTTTCTCTCTCTCTCTCTCTCTCTCTCTCTCTCTCTCTCTCTCTTTTTCTCTCTCTCTCTCTCTCTCTCTCTTTAAAGCAAATACTACATCAAATTTGCTCCTCTTCACCAATCTGACGATCTGGAAGTGACTCTCCACATTGAGCATGAAAGGCTTGAAACGTTCTACTCCAAGCAGGAACAACCTCTCAAGGAAGTTTGGACGAGGAAGAGAATTACCAAAGTCGATGGTTTCGGAAGAAAAATTCTTGTGAAATTCGATCTAAACTACCCATTATTTCGATTTCACATCCTTCGAAACAATCCAACACCCCAGACCATTACTGATGCTAATTTTCCTTTGATGAATCCAAACGACATTCTCACACTCGTTGCTCACTTCCAAAGAATTCAAAGAGATGACATCAGATGGTCCAATCGAAGAACCAATTCTAGGGTTTGTCTACACTACCAAAAAAACAAACAAGGACTTTTTCTAAGTCCTTGACAAACACCTGGTTCCTAACAAAGCTCTGAAGAAGTTCATTTCTCTTTCCTCCAAATCTGAAGCTCCGGAACAGGTCAAAGCAAAGTGTGTGAGTCGGGTCGTGAGCTATGTGGAGCGATCAAAAAAATGGGATCTATTGGGCTTTCACCTGCACTGCCTTCACGGGAAAGCTTTCAGGCTTACTGCTCTACTAGTTTTAAGCAAGACCTAGCCTCTCTAGCTTATTCATTAAGGCGGATAGAAGCCTACCAGCCTACCTTGTTCATATCGAGCCGGACAGGAGAGACCCTCATCTGGCCTGGTATATTGAAGTCCAAGAACGGTTGTTCAGAGCCTACACCTTCATCAAAGAAGATGCCGCATAAGTTGTCTGGATTGCTAAGTTCACTTAGGGGGAGATTTTTGGAACCTGAAAGTGAACCTCTAGCAATCCTAAGCTCTAATTTGGAATTGAAGATGCTTCGAAACAAAGAATGGTCCAGAGTCAAAATGTGAAGAGTGGTCCAGAATCTGTTCGGACCAGAAGAGAAGAAGATGAGAAGCTGTAGTGAAGGCTTTCCAGAATGATCCTCAAGTCCGGAATGAGTGTTGATCCGAAGTCACTATATTTTGTCTTTACATATTTATTAAAGTTTGTCTTTATATTGATATGACATTTCATAGGACTTAGTCTTTTTTTAATATTATACAATCATAATGTGAGAAACATTTCTATTGTCCAGTCCTATGTGAATATCCTAGTTCTCTCAATGTAACTTTCACTCCTATTTATAGGAGCTTTCAATGTAAAGGCACTGATGGATCTTTCATTCAATTATGGTGTTTTTACTATGTTTCTTTATCTCTCACAAAAACATTCTTATTGTTCTTCATTTACTATCTTTACATGCATCGTTATCTTCTCTCTTTATTTATATCTCGAATACTTTGTTTGAAGTACTTATTCAGATTTGACTGGTCTTGCCAGACATGATTGGAACACTTATTAGTAAGCAGACATTGATCTTAAACATTCATTAAAGGTTGGAGTTTTCAAACCTTGTCCGTGTGCATCAGATCATCCTTGTTCTCACAAACCACAAAGGAAAGTCTCATGATGGATCCTATTCAAATAGATCTAACTGAAAAGGTGGTTTTGTTGCTTCTTCATCTAATACAAACGAAGCAGAGTGCTTTCACTGTCACGAAAAAGGACATTGGAAACGAACCTACCTGAAGTATCTGAAAGATATCAAGTATGGGAAGATAAAGCCTACCTTTACAAGTATATATACTATTCAATCTAATAACTCACCGGATGCTAGTTCTTGGGGTCCTTGATACATGATGTGGTTTTCACATTTGTTCTGATTTGCAGGGGCTAAAAAGAAGTAGTGATGTGGAGCATGGGAATATGAACTTGATCATAGGGAATAGGAGAGCGTCTCTTGTCACCAATATTGGAGTTATTCTTTAGTGCTTAGTAATGGGTTAGAATTAGATTTGAACGATTGTTGCTACTCGTCAGAAATGACAAGGAATATTATTTCCTTTCATGGTTTGTGTAGACAAGCTTTTAGATTTTCATTCAATAATGAAATTGTTTCAATTAATGCTTTATATAATGGTACTTTTTATTTTGAAACATTGCCTTGTAATGGTGTATATGAAACTATGATGGTTGGAGAAAACTTAGGAAATAATATGTTGAATATTGATTCGTCTAATGGTTTGGACAAGGAAGATAAAGATTCTTAGATCCGATATGGGTAGTGGGTAACTTAGTATCGAGTTCCATGACTATCTTAAGGAATGTGGAATTCTTTCACAATTTAAATCGCCTAGGACACCGCAGCTCAATGTTGTGGCTGAGAGGTGCAATCGAACCTTGTTGGACATGGTTTGTTCCATGATGAGTTGAGCTTTGCTACATATCTCATTTTAAGGGTATGCCTTAGAGACTGCCGCCCATATCCTTAATCTAGTCCCAAATAAGAAGGTTGCGAAAATACATCACGAGATGTGGACAGGGAAGGCTACCTCATTGGCACGTATCAAGGTTTGGGGTTGCGAGGCTTTCGTAAGACAAGAGAGTCATGAAAAGCTTGAATCTCGTAGTGATTTGTATATTTTCATCGAATATCCACAAAAGCCTTTTAGATATGTCTTCTACAGACCGAGTGACAATGTTGTCTTCGTTGGATGGAGAGGGGTTTTCCGCAAGAGAGAACTCATATGCCAAGATGACAGTGCGAGACTGATTGATCTTGAAGATCTTTAAGAGCCAAGTGATAAAGGAACCTTTAACATTAGCACTCAATATGAGGAAGAGATTCCTGTTGAACCAGTTGACGAATCCTTACCTCTAAGATGTTCTAGTAGAGTTAGTGTTCCTCCTATGTTGTATGGTTTCCATATAACAGCTAAAGATGATATGTTTATCAGTGATAGTACACTGATAAATTTGGATGAAACTAACAACTACAAGGAAGCCATGGCTATGACTATGGACAGCAAGATTGAGTCCATGTATGATAATTAAGTTTGGAACCTGGTTAAGAATGTACTAGGTCGCAAGACAGTCGGGTGCAAGTGGATCTTCAAGAAGAAGACCGACATGAATGGGAAAGTGCATACGTTTAAGGCACAATTGGTTGCGAAGGGCTTTACTCAAACCCTAGGGGATAACTATGATGAGACCTTCTCACTAGTGGCCAAGATCAAATCTATTAGGGTTATGTTTGCTATCTCTAGGTTTCATGATTATGAGATTTGGTACATTGATGTCAAAACCGCTTTCCTTAATGGGAAGCTGGCTGAAGATGTTTACATGTGCCAGCCAGAAGGTTTTGTGGATTCTAGATACCCCAATAGAGTGTGCAAGCTTGAGAAATCTATTTATGGATTGAAACAAGCATCTCGTAGATGAAATCTTTGTTTCGATGAGAAACTCAAAGAGTTTGGTTTTTCGAGAAGTGATGATGAGTCTTGTGTGTATGTCAAGGCTAGTAGGAGTATAGTTAGGTTTCTAGTTTTGTATGTTCATGACATACTGCTCATAGGAAATATCATCCTAACCTTACAGGAGGTTAAGTCCTGGATTGGGAAGTATTTCGCTATGAAGGATCTGGGAGAAGCTGTTTATATTCTAGGGATAAGGATATTGAGAAACTGAAGTAGAAGACTAATAGGACTTCGTCAAAGTACTTACTTGGACAAGGTACTGAAACGTTTTAGCATGGTGAATTCCAAGAAAGGGGAACTGCCAATCAAAAGAAATACCAAGATAAGTATGACTCAGAGCCCGACTACCGATGTCGAGATAGCAAAAATGAGTCGAGCGTCTCGATCATGTATGCTATGACATGTACTTGCCCTGATGTGGCTTTTCCATTGAGCATGGTTAGCCGATAACAAGGGAACACGGGTAGAGCTCATTAGATGCGAAGCACTAAGGATCGGGTCCTTACCCTTGGTGGGAGTGATAACTTGAGAGTGATAGAGTATAGTGATGCCAGCTTTCAGACCCACAGATATAACTTCTGTTCTCAGTCAGACTGGGTATTTACCCTCAATGAAGGGGAAATCACTTGGAAAAGTTCCAAGCAGGAGACTGTGGCTGATTCAACATGTGAATCAGAGTACATAGCAGTGAGCGAAGCATCAAAGGAGGCAATATGGTTGAAGAACTTCATTGGAGACCTCAGAGTTGTACCAGGCATAAAGGAGCCTATGGAGATTTTTTATGATAATGAAGGAACGGTTTCCTTAACCAAGGAACCAATGGATCATGGTAGATCCATACATATCGACATAAAATATCACTTCATCAGACATCAGGTAGAAGAGGGGCTGCTCGTAGTAAAGAGGGTATCGTCAGAGGAGAACCCAACATATCCCCTCACAAAGAGTCTGAGCAGGGTTTTAGCACTTACAACACGCGAGGAGCATTGGTCTGAAGTTGGATATTAGTTTGAGTGATCAGATAGTTGATTAGAAACTTGTAATAGATAAAATGTAATTGACATTTGATGATTAAATAAAGGAGTTTTATTTATGAGTAAAGTTACTATCTTGTGTAAATTGTTTACTATTGTTTCACTTTTGCATGTTTTACATCTAGAATAATTAGATTGTTCAAATTATCCACAGTTGGTCATACTTTGGGAGTAAGTTATGAGGTTAGACTGTCATGAATTGGTTTGTAGATTGTCTAAGTGTTTAGACATAGCCGAAGTTTGCTACAACGTTCGTGAGTACTTCTGAAATAAGATTTGAGTATTAGATTAAACCCACGCTCATTTGAATCACTTCATGGAATTTATCATGAGTGACTGTGAGATGATAATATCATATAATCTTTAAACCGAGATATATGAGTTGTTGTTTATGAGTTGATTGTGCATTGATAATGCATAAACGCTTCAGGAACTTGATGTTTTAAAACGTGTTGTTGTGTACGATTTGATGAGTAAATAGTACCAGCATATATGTCAAAGTTTATCTGTTCCTTTTATCCTAAGAGGGTAAAAGCGATATCTTGGGCCCCTCAATGATTTTGTGTTAATTTATGTGCCAGGCTCGGTCAGGACTAAATTGATGTGTTCAATTAAGTTGTATGTCAAACGAATCAGAAGTTGGGAAACAAGCTGCTGGACTTTAAGAATGATTATGTTCCATGTCATTGTCCACACGATATCTTGCATAATGAAGGATTATATGGTCCCTTATCTAATGGATGCTTCCATGACTAGGTCAGAGTTCGACAACGGATTTTGAGAGCAATGATAAAATTTTGAAGTCATACTTGCAGGTATATTTATTAGACTTATCCAAGTGGGAGACTGTTTCGTTAGGTGTCTAAGCCCATAACTATAATTGGTATGTACTTGACCCGCTTGTAGCATGGTCCTTTTGGGTTGCCTTCACCATAGCAATTTGATAGGATGAATTATGGAGGAAGAGGTTAATTGTTATTTATTAATATATTATAAGAATAATATATGAATTGAGAAATCATATTATATAATTAGTATTAGTCAGAAATTAATTTGGTGATCAAAAGAGACTAATTAAATTATCAGGACTGATATTGCAATTTTATGATAGTTGCAAGTTGCACTTTTGGATCCTTAGGAAGGGGTGGATGAAATTCCATGTGTAGCCCACATAGATTTCGTCCAAGGGGGCCTTATGGAAGGATCTACTGGAATGCTTAAGGCTTAAGCAATTAGATTATGGCTTTACATGAAACCCTAGCAACTTAGCTACATAAGGAACCTCTTGGCTCCTTGAAATCAACCAATGCATCAAGCAAGAGAACTCTAGCTGAATTTTAGAGCCTCACCTTCTCTCTCATATTCTTCCAATTGCTACTTTGTGTTTGTGACTCACTAGAGGTGCAATAATTGAGGCACTAAGCTCTTGAAGGTCAAGATCTACAAGCTACAAGGAAAAGGTATTCATCTAACTTTTTTTTATGTTTAAATGTCAAAAATCGTATGCTAGATAAGGTTCATGCTTTGGATGATCAGAATTGCATGTATAACTTGTGAAAAAACTAGATCCAAAGCATTAGGTTTGCATGTACACCATAGGAATGTCGTAGTGCTCCAAACCCATTAGTAGTATATGCATGTTGACCAACTAGGTACTATTTGTTGATTTCTACTATATGTGAAGTTCCTAATAACTCCTGGACTGTTGTGAGTCCATTGGACTGTTGACAGTCCCCAGGGTTGTTGAGAACCCATGAGGTGTGCCGTTAACCAACAGGGTACACTGTTAGCCCACTGGGACTACTGATAGTCCCTATAGTGTTGATAACCAATAGTTATGTATATTGTGTGTTGTATATGGTATTCAGGACATATGATAGTCCTAGGGTTCTTGATAACCATAGTTGATTATTATGTTGTGCCATGTGTGATATTTTGGGGAACTCATTAAGCTTTGTGCTTACAGTTATAAATAAAATATTTTGCAAGTAATTATCAGATTACGAAGGCCGGGCTATACACACACATCAACAATTTTATGATTCGAAATTCCACATTATCTTCATTATAACTCTAATTTCTTAGAAATGATTTATAATAAATGGCTTACCCTAAATGTAATTTTATTAAAATTGATGTTATATTATTTTAAAAATGAAAAATTTAGCCTTGGAATTTGGGATGTTACAAGTTGGTATCAGAGCCCTAGTTTGAGGTATTTTGATGAACACTCGTGGGATTCCAAACTCAAACTATGGATCTGAGAGTCTTACTAAGCCTTTTTTTGGAAAGTTTCATTTCAAAGGAAGATGTGATGTGTATAGTCAGCCGAAGCTCAAAAAAGTGATTTTCAAAAATATCCATACTTTCTTTATATGCTGTATTTGAGTTGTTGTTATATGTGTTATAGTATGATGTGCATGTTATAACTTAGGCTAAGGATCTACTCAAGATTTCATGCTAGAGTGCCTGCTTAGGAGAGATGCCATTTTGTGAGTGATATATGAGCTATTAGAGATGCATGATAGTGTATAGGCTAAGGATCCTAAGGAGTTACGTGTTAAAATTTTATGATCTTTACGATGTGTAGTGACAAAGAACATGGTTTGGCATGCGGAATTAAAGCTTGCACAATTGAACATGGTGATTTGGGTGTTCAAGAGATGTATTGATTGTATATGGTGTTACACAAAAATGATCTAGATCTAGACTACACAAATAACACAAACTTACACACTCAACTTTTACATCTCTCAAGCACACCTTTATAAGTGGACAAACCCACCTTATATAGAGGTGTTTACATGTCTCTGTCTCATTCTCGCTAACACATGTGTCAAAAGGCTAATACTCCACATGCAAGTGGGTTTTACAAAAGTCAAACATTTACAAAGTCAATCATGAATAACTTTGCACCCCAACATTCTCCCCCTCAAAGTTAGGAATGAATGACCAACTTCAATTCTTCCAAAGTCGAGCAGCTACGCGGTTCAAGCCTCAAAGGTGACACATGTCGAAACGAACTTCAATATTAAATTCTTCCATGATTCTTCAATTTGGGCTCTAGGATGTGAGACCATACAATTCGAGCAGCAACGAAAGATCAATAGTATTCCAAACTCCAAATAATCACCCTAAAGTTGCACATAAAAACACACCCCAAAAATCTTCAATAAAACCAAACCCATTTCGAATACATCACTTCCGAACTTCCAATTCTATCATCTCGTAAGCTTCAAAACTTCAGCATCACTTCGGTCTTCAAATCCACGTAATATGAAAAATTCAAGTTCGAATTTCCATATACAACTTCTCCCCCTTTTTATAATCGAAATTTGATTATAAAACTCAAATGGAAAAAGAACGTGCTATATTCGGAATTTTTCGTGTCAAAACTCCCCCTTAACATGTGGCATAAACTTTGTGCTTCAATCCGGAAAATCCAAAAAATAATCAATTTTTAGCTTCGTGCGTTGATCGCCTTTGACAAAATTTCTAAAAAATTGTAGAAATTGTCCATTTCAAAGTTTTGTAGTGACCCGTTGCGCCCAAAACGGTAAAAAATGAAAAACTCTCCCCCTTTTTCAAATCTGGGTAAAAAGCATCAATTTGCACAAACTGCAGAGGCCTGAAATGCACAATCTTCAATTCCATCAAAAATTAGTCCTTTTTCGAATTTGGGTGCAAACTGCCAAAAATTCGAAGTCTCAAAGACCATTTCCGAAAATTCTGCTCTTTGTGCTCAAACCATACGAAGCATCCCCCAAAATATACAAAGCCCAAATTTTTTTCGAATTTTGGTGAAAAGTGTCAAACATTCGAAACTTGGGTTAATTTTCGAAGTGTCAAAAATTCAAAGGTTCAAGGGCCAGATTCGAAACTTTGCCATTTCCTTTCAATTCATACGAAATGTTAATGATTCAAAGCATACGAAGACTTAGTAATGAACATTAACTTTCTTCGTATGAATTTTCAGTATACCCCCTTCGAATCTAAAACACCCGAAATTTTCAACCCTTCATACAATACCCAATAATCCCTTCGTATAAATCCCATAAAAATACCCCTTTGTTCCAATAAAAACCCATTGTATTCTTCATATATCAAACTTCTTGACCCAGTTCTTCGTTCCAATCATCATTATACAAACCCAAAATTAGTTCGAACATTCAATCATTCCCTTCGATTCTTAATCCTCATTACCTCCTTCGAACATCAAACTCAAAATCAAAATTTCCAGTTTGTGTTTATCCGCAACCCATCGACTCTAAATCTTCGCCTTCAAAATCAAATCAATTTCCCAGTTCATTCTTCATTTTACATGTCTTGATTGATTTCAATTTACTTCGATTCTAATAAATTTTTGTTTTCAAGAAATTTGACCCCAAGGTTCTATCGACACCAAAACCAAATTCAATTCCAAAACTGTTGATTTCTAGGAGTCAGCCCAAAACAAATTGATTTCGACACTCACATTTTCTTCACAAATCAAGAACATGATCTTTAACTTTTTAGTTTGACTTATCGATTTCAGAAGTGAAATCGATTCAAACTTCACAATAATCGACTTCAACCACTTGTGAAATCCACAGTTAAAAATCGACATATCTGACTTTGCTTAATCGATTTTGACTTTTCGCTTTGACTATCCAATTTAATCAAAAATCAACATCTTGATCATAATCGATTTTGGGAATCAACGGAATTAAAGACAATCGATTCACAAGATACACAAAACAAGAATTACTAGTCAATTTTGAGAAACATAGAAACAAAATCGGAACTCAAGAACACGATTACGATGAAAGACGTGAAGTATGACAATTGATTCAATCATCAACCGATTTCAAGAACATTATGAGTTTCTAACTAATCTTGATCTTCATCAACAATTAGAAATACTCAATCGATGTGATTTTTAATTTCCAGGAAAAGAATATGATACTTATGGAACTCGATCATAAAGAAAACCCTGAAGGTACAACACTCTTATGCATACAATGAAGAACAGACATAGTTAATGTTCCCAATTGATTTAATCAGTATCTTGAATTTTCGATTGAAGTCTTGAACAAACTGAATGCAAGAATAATCGGAAGACGTGATATCTGAGTTAATCAAATGTAATAATACTTGGTCTCATTTAACCGGATAAAAAAATTTTAATTGGACTCAAATTGGAATGAAGAACAGTAACCATACAACATTTTGGGCTCAAAGAATTGTGAACAATAATGGATTCAAATTTGGGCTCAAAATTTAACAATGAAAAATTAAGAAAAAGAAATTGTTTTGTGCTTGAATATCGGATTTAATGAACAGTAACGAAAATTTGATTTTGTTTTTGGATGGCTTGATCTGAACAAAGTTTTATTGGATCATCAATGGGGTAAAAACGAATTAGATCCAATGAAACAAAACAATCACAAATCAAAAACGCAACGCATGATTCAAAAATTACAAGAGATCATAGAGAGAGACTCACCAAAATTGCTTCAAATTGTGACAAAAGTTGCCAAACCGAGAATCGTTCTTCAAATATCACCTTGATCTTGAAGACCCACTCTGATACCAATTGTAGTGACAAAGAATATGGTTTGACATGCGGAATTAAAGCTTGCACAATTGAACATGGTGATTTGGGTGTTCAAGAGATGTATTGATTGTATATGGTGTTACACAAAAATGATCTATATCTAGACTACATAAATAACACACACTTATACACTCAACTTTTACATCTCTCAAGCACACCCGTACAAGTGGACAAACCCACCTTATATAGAGGTGTTTACACGTCTCTCTCTCTCTCTCTCACTCTCACTGACACATGTGTCAAAAGGCTAATAATCCACATGCAAGTGGGTTTTACAAAAGTCAAACATTTACAAAGTCAATCATGAATAACTTTTCACCCCAACACGATGCCTTTTTTCATGTTGGGTTTTCTGCTCGAATGTTTGTAACATCCCAAAACTCAAAACCATTTTTTTTAAATTTATATTAAATAATCCATCAACCAAACATGTTTATGAAACCATAAGAAAATCAGAGCATACCGATATTCATTCAAAAGTACACCAGAGTTGTTAATGCGGAAATCATGGAGTGTGCAATGCGATCATCCCATGTTCTTCCCATTTGAACCGGAAGTACCTGAATCATAAAATGAAAACCGTAAGCATAAACCTTAATGATATCCTCAAAATTCCCCATACCATACATATAATGGACCATACCCGCCAACCAACGGGCCCCGCCAGATACATATCTATCAATAACATGTAATAGGTCCCACCCAATACACTCATCAGGCCCCACCTGACATACATTGTAACAGCCTGTTTCAAATCATTTCATAATTCGGGGTCGTGAACTGAAGAGTTGTTATCTTAAGTCTTAGGGACTTTAAGAAAGAGACTTAGACCCCCTTTTAGTGTGGATAATGTAGGTTGGATGATCTGGGAGTTTGCTTTGTGTTTTGGAGTCCAAGGGTATATCAGTAAAGTTTCAGTTCGAGCCTTTTATGAATTTTTGATTTTAGTTAGGAAAGTTTTATAGCAAGGGGAGTTGATAGAAGTGTAGAGCTTCTCATACCTTTCAGTGGATATAAGGATCATCGAAATCAGATATAGAACGAAGAAGTTATGACTTGTGGAAGTTTGGTGGCTTTAAGACTAAACGTAGTACATTAGGCGTACATAGGGATTACACTAGGTGTACTAGGCAGGAGGATCGAGAGCTCCTTATGGAGTACGCTTGGTGTACTGGAGTACATAGGGCGTACTCCAGCCTCATGCAAACCCTAATTTAGGGTCTTGGACCGTATTTAATGATCTTTACTCAAATCCAATCCGTCTTAGCTTCAGCCTGCATCCCATTAAACCCTAGATTCAAAACCCTAGCTTCCATTTGAGCATTTTGAGGTTTTTGGTATAATTTTGGTTTGCCTTATAGAAGAAGGAGTTCTTGTTAGAAGCATTGCTTGGCTTGGAGTTTGTGGATCCCAGCTCTAATCATCTTCATTAACTTCTAGGAGGTATAAAGTTTCTAACTTGATGAATCTATGTGTTAGAACTAGTCTAGGGTATGTTTTGGGCTTATGTTGGTCCTTAGAATCATCCTTGTGAGTATGAGCTACTTCAAGAGCTTAGAATGTTGGATCTTAGCACTTTTGAGGTTGTGGGTGCCTAAAAATGTCATCTTGATGGGTTTGGGTGAGTCATGATTAAGTTGGCGTTTATATTATGGGTTTAGAAGAATAAAAACGGGTTTTGGGTCCCCTTAAGGCATGCAAGGGAGTAAAGTTTGCAACTTTATTGGGTCCCCTTAAGGCATGCAAGGGAGTAAAGTTTGCAACTTTATGATTTAATACCTTATCTAGGGATTAGATGTGTGTTTGGATGACTTGGCTTAACCCAATAAGAGCTTAATATGGATTCTTAGGCCTTTGATCAGTATGTTGGGCATACGTAGGAGGACGTTCACTGTAATGCTTGTATCATGCATCATCTGCTTGTACGTGGTGCTTCGAGAGTGAGTACGTGATGCGTATGTCTCTAGTGCGCAGGGCGTACTCCCAGGGTGTATATTTTGGGCCTTTTAGGGTTCTATCCATTAGACTTATGACTTTGGGCCATGGATAGACTATTGAATTTCTTGGAATGAGTTTCATGATGCTTTCGGGCCCAATTAGGAAGTTGGGCCATATTGGGCCTCGGGAGGCCAATTAGGAAATTAGGCTTTTTGAGAAAATGGGTTGGGCTTTGGTTTTGGGACAAGTAAGAAAAAGGGTAAAATGGAATTTTACCCTAGATATTGGACAAGTAATTTAGATTCTTGATAATGGATCGAGATCCAATTATTAGTTGGATATTATTTGATGGTGCTAGCACGCATCGATTTTCCGAATCAGTAGAACGAGATTTTATTTGAGACATTCAGCCTCTAGAGGTGAGTTTCCTCACTGTGTCTAGTGGGTCAAAGGCACCAATGCTAGCCCATGGTTTATTATGCTTAGGATGCTAGTTGTTTGCATGACTCTTGCATGTGTTATGTGTTTATATGGATATCGGGCGTGGCCTGATGATTATATTGTATGCTATTTATTTTTATGTTGTATGCATGTGTATATGTTTGTATGTATACCAGGCGGGGCTCGATGCTAGGTGAGGCCTGATTACTGACAGATCTGTTTTGAGCAGGGCACGATACCAGGCGGAGCCCATTATATGTTTGATATGTATGGTATATGGTATTTTAGGGAACTCCCTAAGCTTTGTGCTTACGGTTTTTAGTTTATGTTTTAGCTACTTCTCTTTCGAAAAAGAAGAGCT
Organism: Lactuca saligna; assembly: GCF_052625555.1. Taxonomy (NCBI): domain Eukaryota; kingdom Viridiplantae; phylum Streptophyta; class Magnoliopsida; order Asterales; family Asteraceae; genus Lactuca; species Lactuca saligna. Next base: position 122,302,950 of record NC_136423.1, on the reverse strand, counting down.
CGGGATGACTGTATTGCACACAACACGTTATTCTGCATATTACCTGACTTTGATGTACTTGGATGTTTATTGATACACCCTGATTCACTATGGTTTTTATGATATTGTTTTGGATAAGGGTTTTATTAATCTAAAAATCACAATTGTTAGTCTTATTTTTTGGGATGTTTTGAGTTGGTATCAGCGCTGTTGAGTCTTGGGGGTTGCGTCATTGGGCTTTATACTTAGGTCCATTTTGTATACTCGGTTTGGGCCTGTCCAGCCATGTTTTATTTAGGGTTCAGTACATATATATAGTGCATGTATGCACTATGTTGATTACACTTTTGATAATTATTTTCAGATCAAGTATTGTAACCCTAGCACATCTCTACAGTAGCAATTCTCATAGAATTCTTCTGAGGTGGAGCATATTAATCATTCGACATTTGTTTGATTCATTGTAGTATTCATTGTTTTTATATTAATTATTATTGATATTTGTTTGAATCTATCGATCTAAAAGAATTTATTCTCATCAATTGGTATCAGAGCAAGAGACTGTGTAATTCATACACATCGCTTGTGTTGGAAGAATCTGTTTAGGGTTTCCACTTTTATCGAATCAGTGGGAGCCGTTATCTCTTCATTAACGTTGTTTCTTGATTCTAATAATACCCTAATTCAATACTTACAAGTCTGATTCTTTGCAGATATCTATAAAAGGTCATCATGTCTCACGATGATTCAGAAACCAATCCGATCAATATCTCCAACAACATTAGATCTACAACTAGGATTCCAATCCTATACACTCAAGATTATGAAGTTTGGATGCATCACTTTGAAGATTATGTAGTTGGATCTGAAGACAATGGTTATCTAATCTGGGAGGCGATAACATTGGGTCCTTTTGTTCATTCTAGAACGAATAGAACCATTAAGACTCAAACGGAGTACAAAAAACTCTTGAGTGATGTGGAAAAGATTCCTCAAGAAGAAAAGGATAAGTTGTTATGTAATGTAAAAGCCATGAGAATGATCAGATTTGCTTTACAGTCTGACACTTTTCGTTTGGTAAGCCCATGCACTACTGCAAAAGAGATATGGAATAGACTTAAAAAGCTATATTCCATCGATGAGGACCTAGAACATTCCATCCAAACTTTATTGCTCTCTGAGGTCGGTGCTTTCCAACAAAAGGCTGATGAAAAACCGATTCAGACATTCGATCGTTTCAACCATCTTTTAGGCAAGATGATCAAGCACGGTATTGGAAGAGAAGTGATCGAACAGAAGGTCACATTTTTGAATGGTTTGTGACATGAGTGGATGGTTGTGGCATCAACTGTGAAGGCTCACGAGCAGTTTAAGACCTATTCACTAGAGAAGATGGTGGGTATTCTTAAGTCTCATGAAAGTGTTGTGTCTAAGGAAGCGAAAGTAGTGTCTAGTATGGGATCCTTGGATCTTCTCTCTAAGGGAAAAAGTGTGGCAAAAGATGAGGAAGAGTCAGAAATGTCAGAATGTGATCTAATAAGCGAAGAGTATGCAATAATGGTTTCCAACTTGAAGCGGTTTGCTCGTAAGAAATTCCCTGTCGCCAAGAACCAAAACTGGCAGGGAAGCTATAACTCATAAAAGGCGAAAGAGGAGATCAAAAACAATCCTCAGATAGAAGAATAGAAGAAGGAGAGCAGACTAGTTGGAGACTTTGGATATGACTGCAACTTCTGCCATGGCAAAAACCATTTTGCCAAAGATTGCATGTTAAGAAAGCTGTTAGAGAAGAAAAAGGGTGAAGATGATGAAGTTTCACAAGATGATTTTGTGATATTGTGATATTGACAAAAAGTTTCACAAAATGATTTTGCCATTTCTTGAACTAAAGGTGGATGAAGTCGATGTAGACTGCTATAATTGTGAATCTGTTGTATCATCAGACGAGATTTTGGATGCTTATAGAATTGGTCTGGACAAAATAGAGTCCTTTATTAAGTCTAAAGACCATAAGGACATGCTTAGGAATTTGTTGGACGAAAATGAAAAATTGAAAATAAAGACCCAAACCATGCACAAGTTTGACTCATTGAGTACCAAATTAAGTTTAAAAAATAAGATGAATTTGGAAAATTCTTTTGAATTTGATGAGGACAATAATGTGAGTGAAATTTATGTAGAAGATAAGGTTGACTGCTCTGAGTTTCTCAAAAGCGAACCTGAACCGGCAAAGCCACTCATATCTAAAAATTTAGTTGAATTCGCTCGCATGTCCCAGAACAAGTTCAAAGTCCTTAGAGAAAAGACAGTTGTATATCAAAAGGTGCAAACTGTACCGAATCAAGTATATGCCACTTATGGAGTTACCAAAAAGCAAACAGTTGAGCTAACTTCCTTAGTAGATGAATACAATGCCGATGCATGTGATAACTTTTTCTGGTCAACTCCCATTGACAATGCAAACGAAACAATAGGTCTGTCTGAGCAAACGTCATGGAGAGTTAGGGGTAGATATGTGGCTGAGCCACTTAACAAGCCTTCAAGCTTTGATAAGCCAAGTACTAGCGGTATTAAGGAATTTCAAAGCTAACCGGAAAAGGCACCAACAAGATTGTCTCCAAGCGAAGCTAGTGAAGAGAAACCGAAACCAAAAGAAAAGCTTCACAAATCTCAAAAACAAGTTGCTGAACAAACACGTCAAAGGAACAGAAGGTACCAGAAAAATCTCAAAGAGAGGAAGTAGTTTTTGAATTCTCAAAACACCAATCATGTTCACAAAGTATTGAATGCACAGGTGAAAGGAAAGCCTCAGACAAACAGAAGTCCATGCACTCACTGTCAGTCGTGCGGTCAAACGAACCAAAGGATTAATGTTCATGTCGAATCCTGCAATAACAAGAACGAAAGACCAGTTTCGGTCCTAAACCCCATTATCTTCATCAACAACCAGAGCCGAATCCAGTCAAGGATATCAAAGGAATGGGCAAGCAAGTCTCGCATTCTGAAGTTCATACCAATAAGACGTCAGCTAACCCTAGGTATCAAAAGACTAGTTTAGATGAGAATCAAAACAAAACTAAACAGTCCGATTCAAATAAACCGAAAAAAGAAAACAATAAAATCAAAGTTTTTACCATCAAACGAAAAGATGAAACCACTTTAATAAAAAGAACATACTTAGTGGATCTTTCAATTGCAATTCCATGTCCTGTAAAAGGCTCACAAGGACCCAAGAAACTTTGGGTTCCTAAATTTGCTTGATTTTTGCAGGTAATATGTGACGAGCAGTTCGATGATGAATGGTACATTGATAGTGGCTGCTCACATCACATGACAGGAAGTAGGGAAGAGCTAAGGGAGTTTCAGGCCCTTAAATATGGTGGATGTCTCAAATACGGGAATAATTTATATGGCACGATTATAGGTTATAGAATGATCACAAACGCGGAATTTTCAATCAGGAAGGTGGATTATGTAGAGAGATTGCAACACAATCTAATCAGTTTCTATCAACTTATTGTGGGAACTGGTTTGAAGGTTTCATTCGATGATGAAGGTTTAGAGATTGTTGAAAAGAATACGAAGACTGTCCTGTTAAAATCCAAGCGAAAGGGAGAGATGTATCCTCTTAATCTCAATCCATTTCGAGGAAAGCCAGCTTTATGCCTTTTTAACGAAAGCACACTCTGACGAAAGTTGGCTATGGTACCGAAGGCTCTCACATCTCAACGTCAAAGATATCAACATGTTGGTTATTGGTGATCACGTACGAGGACTTCCACTTCTCAAATTTAATAAAGAACATTTGTGTGCTGCGTGCCAGATGGGAAATTAAATCCGAAAGAGTCATCCCACACGTGTTAACACAAAGATCATCCAACCACTTGAATTACTGCACATCGATTTGTGTGGACCTTCAGCAATTGAAAGTATCAGTGGTAGTAAGTGTTCGATTAATGTCTAAGTCCATAACTATGATTGGTAAGACTTGACCCGACCCGGCATGGTGCATTTGGGTTGCATGGCATCATGCACTTGGATAGACTATAATGAGAGAAATAAGACTCTTATGGTTATTAATATATTATAAGTTCTAGTATATTAATAATAAGAATAATGAGATTATTTAATTAGTATTTATCAAGAATTAATCTAGGATTAATTAAGTGATCAAAAGAAGACTAATTAAATATATGGGTTGATTGTGTAAATCATTCATACTTGTATAGTGGGCTAATGCTCCATGGATAATCAAGTTGGGCTAAAACCCATAGGATGGGCCATGGATGCACCATGGTGTATTTGAACCCATGGATCCAAGTAAATGGAAAGTCATGACAATTAGGGTTTACCCTAATTTTATAACTATATAAGCATCTTATTCTTGATAAAAATCGGCCACTAGTGAGAGAAAGAAGGGGCTAGCCGATTTCATGAAGTGTAGAATTCTCTCAAGTTATTCCAAGTGCTTATGGTGTTGTGTGAACCATTTGAGGTGTCACACTGTGGGCACTAGGCACTCAAGCTTCATGAAGACAAGCATTAACAAAAGGTATGTTATTCTAACTTGTGTTATTCAAAGTTTTGTATACTAGAATAGAACAATACCTTGGAAAGTTGAGATTTGCATGTATAATAGAGAAAACATAGATCCAAGGTATTTAGGGTTGCATGTACACTTAGGAGTGTTAGAATGCTCATAAACCAATAGTGGTATCAGAGCCTAGGCTTGTTTTCTTGTTATACTTGCAAATGGAGCTGAAAAATCGAGTTTTGATGCTGTCTACCCAACAGACTCGCCGAGTCCATGAAGGGACTCAACGAGTCCAAGGAAAAAAGCATCCAACTCGCCGAGTTGGTTAGTGCACTCGACGAGTTGGAACCCCAGACAGCATAAATTCAACTTTTTTGGCTGGAATTGGACTAGGAACATTACCCTAAGATGTTTTTGAACTTATAAACATGTTTTTGATGTGGTAATGTTCATGCTAATCCAATTTCAAAGATAATTGTCAATAGATTCATGTTTTGTATTAGTTTAAAGGTTAGACTAATTACATGAAAAAGTTTGATTTGAATTATCTTGTTCTTATGAGTTGCTTAGATTAATAGAAAAGTTGAATGAAATAGTTGTTTTCAATCCAAATTAATCTAAGAGTTGATTCTAAAATGTGTTTTTGTAACTTATCCTCAAGTTATATGAAAAGTCACATTTAAGTTTCATAAAACTCATAAAAGTTGGCAAAGGTTACAAAATGAAGAATCTAGTTCTAATTAATTGGAGTTATGACTCCGTAATTTGTCCTCAAGTTATGGAGTACCAAGAGTTTCTTCATTAAATAATAAATAAAAAAAAGTGTAAAATTAATTAATTCCATAAGTTATAAAATAAAGAAAAGTTAATTCTTTTATTAGTTTAAAGTCTTCCATAACATGTCCTCAAGTTATGGAACTTGAAGAGTTTTTGGATTAAAACTACTTTAAACACATAAGTTATGGAATTAATTAGTTTTGAATAGTTTCAAAACTTGCCCTCAAGTTTTGGAATTTGTAAAGTTTTCTCTTATGAATACTTTAATTCCAAGTAAGCCCTTAGAATTTTAAAAGTTAAAATTCAACCCTTATACTTTATAATATTATAAGTTAATAATATATTTATAAGAGTAAAGTCAGTCTTATCGCTAGTACGCCTCATTCACGAAGCCGGTCTATAAGGTGGGTATAAGGTTGTTGCCTATAAAATGGCAACTTAATGGGTGTCCACTCTCACTCACCGCTTGCTTGGCTGGTGGAGGTTCGTTATCCGAATGGGTTTGACAAGACTATAATTCTCCCTTCATTAAAAGTATTAATGATAAATACTAAGTAACTAAACTCTTAATAATACCCAATCTTAGTTACTTAGGAAAATGCGAATAAGGTGCTAATCCATGAAATTACACTTTGCACTTTGTTTAAGTCGGTTAGTGGAGCGTGTGTGGTTAACCGGCACACTAACTCGTATTTAACAAGGTAGGCAAAGGGTAACTTAATGTTTATCATAGTATCGATGGAGCGTGTGTGGTTAACCGACACATCGATTGAGGGGTATGGTTACTTCACACCTTGTTTTGTGATCCTCGACATCCCAGTCACAAAACCTGAAGGACACACTCGAGATTGAAACATGCCATTGAGCAGTTCAATGAATCTCAAAGATCTAGGAGTTTCAAAAACCAATTAAAACCTAACTATTATTACGTTTTTCATGGTGGAAATTGGTGAATCGTCATTCACCTACCTTCAAATTTTTTATAGCTTGGATTACGGCATACGTCTTCTAAGTTATAAAATAGTTTGTTGGGTACTAGCCTTAATATTTCACATTGGGTGTCATATTAAGGACTTTAAAATCAACTATCTTGAATATCTCCCAAAAGATGTCTGGTTTAGATATTTATGATCTTCCCAAATTTCTTGAAACAAGCTTTCCTAAATGAAGATGATGTCCCATGGAAATCATACTTCTTTTCACCTCCTCCAATTATTCTCCCTAACTCACAAGTTCTTAAAAAGTTTAAGGTCACTCGAACCCTATTGGCAAGTGAAGGTCTAGGTGTGGTCACATCTTGGAGATGTAGTCACATATTGACAAGCCGGGAGAGAAGGGTGTCAAAGTCTTGAGGAAGTTGGTGGTTCAACTACTTTCTAAGTCACATAGTGAGTTCTTTTGGAACACCTATGAAACAGACTATGACAAGACCCTTAATGATCTTATCTATTTGCTAAGATAAACTTCCTGAAACTTTATGGACATTGACAATGGTGACACTGGAAATACAGAAAAAGCATTCTCTTCCCAAGGAAAGGGATTGACCATAGTCAACTAGGTTGACCAAATGGTAAAGAGAAAAGGCTAAGTCTGTAATAGTCCCTTGTACCATTATCAAATGGTCCATATGTTTATATTGCCAAAGGAAGGGTCATTAGTTGCGAAGCTGCCAAATTTACCTAAGGATGTTAAATTCAATAAGGTTGACTCTACTTCAGGTAAAGTCCACTAATCTAACTCTGTTAAGTTTCTATTCTGAGATTCCTGATACATGTTGTGACTGGGTCACATGGTAATGTTTTAAGAATCAAAGAAAATTGAAGGAACTTAAAGAAAGAATATGTTGAATCTGATCGCATAGATGGATTTCTATCGCGTAGTTTGAAGATCGGATTCCTGAGCTACTTCTTAGGAGTTATGAGATATTGCTTAGGAATAGATAACAACAAGTTTTCATATGGATTTTAAGGATAAGTTTTTCCGAATAGTTTTAAAATAAAAGAAAATTTTTGATTTTATTTATTTTAAAGTATCCTTACAATGGCATTTGAGGAAAAATTGTTGCTTATATGATTTCATTAATAACAAGAGTGGAAATATGAAATTGATTCTTTCATTTGTGGTAATGTCTAAATTTACCAAATAAGGAAAGATTCTCATCACCCAAGTCTCAATTGGACCGGAACTTGGAATCATGCAAGTTGTATAACATGATGAATGAGAACTTTCAAGTATTGGAAAATTAAGACTAATTACTTGTTCACATGGATGTGTGAGTCAAGTAATGGACTAAGGGATCGAGTACATAGTCATGTGCACTGATTAAGTCCACCACAAAAGATTGATAAGGCTATTCGTCATAGTTTACTAAAGCTCAGTAAATATGATTATACTTACAAGCTTAAGTGTAACTCTGAGACATTGGAAAAGGTTCCAATGCATGGCAGAGCGAATAAGAAGAATCAAATTAGGCAGAAGGATAGAAGTTCCTCAAATCTGAAAAGATGGGAGAGTACTTTAGTATCAATTTTGTGATCATCTTAATGATTAAGAAACCATATCAAAATTAGTTCTCTAAGGAAGTCTTAGTGCATTCTTATGACTAAGAAAAAGGGATCTTGAATTGTTGAAATGGTTAAATCAAGAAGATGAGTCATACTTCATTCCAATACAAGTCTTAGAGTCATACTCCAAGATTGTAATTTGAGTGACAAGTCTTAGAGAAGGTTTAAAAACACAAGTCAAATGTAAGAGTAAAAGTTATCTACTCTTGTACATTTGAAATTGGTAAGTTGTGATGGTTTGGATAAAACAAAGACCAACTAAGGCCAATTGTGTGTAGTGTTTGTCTTGATTAGAATCCACACTATCTCTTGGATGTTTGACAAGGGAGTCTTATTGGTAAAGAGGACAGTGGGAGTCTTAAAGGTCTTGAAATCTCAAGAACTAAGCAAGAATAAAACCTGAAGTTCTTCACTAGCACACGACTTAAGGTTTATAGCCTATCGTGTTGACATATTCTGTGCCCATTCCAATCAAAGTTGGCTTTGAATATGAGTTCTTAGAGTTCTCAATTGGTTGCACAACAACTTGGAAGCAATGGTAGGCCCTTGAGCTGCCAGGTGGCAAGAAATTAAGATTGAGTTCAGTCCATATGAGTTTGGATTTGTCATTATCCTTGTCTTGTGACTATGGTTTTGACAATTCACGTGGATAAGAACACATACACCAATAAATCTAAGTGTCATAAGGTTTCTCTCCTATTCATGAAAATGATGGTGAGGAAACACTTTCACTAAGTAGATTTTAGCTAGATAGCAATTGTGATATTTGCATTCTCAAAGTCGTTAGTGGAGCATGTGTGGATTACTGGCACACTAACATGGACTTGTGAGAAGTGGCAAAAAGGTCTAACCATTATGATTACAGCATCCCTCTTCATAATTGTTTAGACATACAAGTGTGCTATCTAAGGGAAGGTGTATGTTTTTGATAAAGTTTTATCAAAACAATCTAGTATTAGAAATCCGAAATTTGGTAAGAAAGTCAGTTGATTTCTGAGTACATGTCAAAGCTAGTAGGAGCATAAGTGTTATGCTAATAATCATCATGTTAGTGGGAGCATGATAATTATGATAAAGATTGCAAGTTAGCAATGTTAATTATAGAAAAACAAAAGGTTTCAATTGCGAAAGAGTTGTTTTGCTATAATTAACGGAGAGGAAATTATACTTCATCTCAAATCTATAAGCTTAGATCGTGAGGTTTTAATCATTTAGTCAAGGAAATATATATGAATTTCATGTTGGAATGGCTCAACATAAGGAAATTCTGTATATGGGTCCATTATTTGCATTCTTAAATTCGATTATGATTACGGCATCCCTTTTCATAATCTGAATTATGAGAACGTGGCAAATAGAAATGGAAATGTTATAGCAAAAGACTGGTTTAGTCTTTATGTGAGACATCATGAATCGTGTCCCATATGCTTCGAATATAATATCGATTACATGTGCTATATTCATCCTTTTTAAAAGTTTCCAAATGCCTGGGGCAATAAGAAGGGAAAAGGTTTAGAATTGGATATGACTAAAAGGATTAAACAATTGTCGAGGACAATCTAAGGGTTACCAAAGATTGGTTGGTCAAGGACAGTTGGAAGTATAGTGATAATTCTGGAAGGACCATATTGACATAATCTGTAAGGAGGCAACTCTTGTTCAGAAGTGATAGTCAAAATGAATCTGGAAATGTTTCAAAGTAAGAAATTTCAATCTATGTAAGATTAAGGAAAATTAATGCAAGAAGGATGTTTCCAAGGAATTGATCTCCTTTGGAATACTCTGTAATGATTGTTGCCAAGTCTTTGTGAATTTGTGCATAATCGTTACAAGAGGATCAATGCATATAAGTTTAGAATCTAACAGATTTCAGTAAATGGCATGAATTTGGAATTCTTGCATTTGCAGTAAGGATTTGGGAGTGTGAAAAGAGAATCATTGAAGTTATGTTCAATGGATCTAGTTCACAAAGTAAAGATCATAGAAAACATAGTATGCATACTTGGTGTATGGCATGACTAGTGTTTAAAAAACATAGTGTACATGCTTGGAGCATGGGGCAACTATTTCTTTAAATTCAAGAATAAAGTTGATAGCTGAAACAGTATACAATGAATAATGTGTAATCATATGGTGATAAATAAAAGGTGTTTTATTTATGTTCATAGGTTTTGATACCATATTGGATTCAATTATTATTGTGTTTCACTTTGCATGTTTTGACTTCCCGAATAAACTGGGTTATCCTTCTGGAATGACTAAGTTATTCAAACCATCCACATTCGGTCATATGTTGGAAGTAGATATGAATTAAGACTGACATGGGTTGGCTTGTAGAGGTCTAAGGTGTTGGACATAGGGCTACAACACTCATGAGTGCTCATAAGTTCTGAGTATTGGATTCAACCCGCGCTCATTGGAATCACTTCATGGATTTTATCACGAGTGATCATGAGACGATAATATCTTATATTCTTCAAACCTAGAGATATGAGTTGTTACTATGAGTTGATAGTACATTGATTGCACGAAACCGCATTTGGTAACTGGGTGCTATAAAACGTGTCTTTGTGTATGGTTCAATAAGTAGTAGAACAAGCCATATGAGTCGAAGTTTATCCATTCCTTTTACCTTCGGGATAAAAGCGATATCTATGGGCCCTTCGATGATTTGATGATGACAAATGGAAGTGTTCGGCCGGGCCAGGACTGATTTGATTTGTTCAAATTAGTCAGTTGTCATAAATCGGAAATCGGGAAACAACAAATGGACAGAGAGAATGATTATGATCCATGTCTCATTCCATATGATATCTAGAATGGAGGAATATATGATCCGTTATCTAATGGACAAGTCATTGACAAAGGTCAGAGTTCATCGACAAGGTCAGAGTTCGACAGAAGCTTTTGAGAGCTACGATTGCCAGTCGGTTCCTCAAGTCATACGCAATAATAGTTTTAGACTTATCCAAGTGGGAGACTGTTGGATTAATGTCTAAGTCCATAACTATAATTGGTAAGACTTGACCCGACCCGACATGGTCCATTTGGGTTGCATGGCATCATGCACTTGGATAGACTACAATGAGAGAAATAAGACACTTATGGTTATTAATGTATTATAAGTTCTAGTATATTAATAATAAGAATAATGAGATTATTTAATTAGTATTGATCAAGAATTAATCTAGGATTAATTAAGTGATCAGAAGAAGACTAATTAAATATATGGGTTGATTGTGTAAATCATCCATACTTGTATAGTGGGCTAATGATCCATGGATAATCAAGTTGGGCTAAAACCCATAGGATGGTCCATGGATGCACCATGGTGTATTTGAACCCATGGATCATAGGAAATGGAAAGTCATGACAATTAGGGTTTACCCTAATTGTATAACTATATAAGCATCTTATTCTTGATAAAAATCGGCCACTAGTGAGAGAAAGAAGGGGTAGCCGAATTCATGAAGTGTAGAATTCTCTCAAGTTATTACAAGTGCTTATGGTGTTGTGTGAACCATTTGAGGTGTCACACTTGGGGCACTAGGCACTCAAGCTTCATGAAGACAAGCACTAACAAAAGGTATGTTATTCTAACTTGTGTTATTCAAAGTTTTGTATGCTAGAATAGAACAATACCTTGGAAAGTTGAGATTTGCATGTATAATAGAGAAAATATAGATCTAAGGTATTTAGGGTTGCATGTACACTTAGGAGTGTTAGAATGCTCATAACCCAACAGTAAGTACATTTTAGTAATTGTTGATGACATTTCTCATTTCACCAGGTTTTTTTTCTTAAACAGAAATTAGAAGTGAGCCCAAAGCTCAAAGCATTTATCAAGCAAGTGGAACTTCAATTGCGAAAGATGGTTAGAAACATTAGAAGCGACAACGGGTTGGAATTCAAGATTCAAAAGTTCGAAGAATTTCTTATTGATAAGGGAGTGTCTCACAACTTCTCTGCTCCCTACACTCCACAACAGAATGACATAGTTGAAAGGAGAAACCGCTCGTTGTGTGAAGCAGCCCGAATTATGCTCAGTTTCGTCTCATTACCACTATACTTCCGGGTCGACGCGATAGCTGCAGCCTGCTATACCCAGAATCGATCCTTCCTAAATAAGCAATTTTCCATCACTCCGTATGAAATCTTGAATAATCGCAAGCCAAACGTAAAGTTCTTCCATGTGTTCTATTCAAGATGCTTTATTCTTAACTCCAAAGAGAACCGTAACAAGTTCGATGTAAAGGCTGATGCAGGAATTATTCTTGGTTAATCTTTACCTTCTAAGGCATATAGGGTTCTGAACAAACGCTCAAAGAAAATTGAAGAAACCTACTATGTCACCTTTGATGATGCTTGCGTAAAGAAACTCCAATCAAGCATAGGATTAACGGAAGAAACCTACTATTTGAAGAATATATGTTGCTCTTTGATGAACCAGAGAGAGCAATTCATTCTGAGGCAAAGGCTGCTGACAACAAGATCGACAACTTGAAGAAAATTATTGATAAAGCTGCAAAAGAAATGGAAAACGAACATCAGGAACCAACCGAACAGCCAGGTCTAAGCGAACCTCCAATAGATATTTATAAATCCTAGTAGGAAATTTCATCACTAGCAAAAACCCATGACGTCCCATTCGAGGGGGAGCAATCTGACCCTGATGTTGGAATCGCCTCATCATTCGACGGGGAGAATCGAACTTCAACTGCAAACCAGGGATGTCCAACCGATGGGAGTATTCTAAACCAGATGTTGAAATAGTTTCATCATTTGAGGGGGAGAATAGTAAAACAAATGACGAAGACTCTCAATCAGAGTTTGTGGAAGAAATAAATGTCGAATTAGATTCTGCCTATGATCCAAACTACCCTCCTCTCACAAAATGGACAAGAGATCATCCAAAAACTCAAGTAATTGGTGAATCATCTGAGGGAGTTCTAACTCGGTCTCAAATAAAAGCAAAGCAAACTGCTCTATTCTCTCAAGTATAGTTTTGCATATTTAATTCGTTCGTCTCTAAAATATAATCGAAAATGGTTAATATTGCACTTGATCACTCCGATTGGGTACAAGCTATGCACGACGAACTGAATGAGTTTGAGCGAAACCGGGTTTGGAGGTTGATTCCCAGTCCTAAAGATACATTTGTAGTTGGGTTAAAATGGGTTTTCAGAAACAACATGGACAAAGAGGGAAATGTAATTCACCAAAAAGCTAGGTTGGTAGTGAAGGGATACTGTCAGGAAGAAGGAATAGACTACAAAGAGACTTTCACTCCTGTAGCCAGGTTAGAATCTGTGCAAATCTTTCTGGCATATGTTTCACACAAATACTATGAAGTGTTTCAAATGGATGTTAAGTGTGCTTTCCTGAATGGGGAACCAGAGGAGACTGTATATGTTGAGCAACCATCGGGTTTCGTGAACGAAAGGTATCCTAATCATTTCTATATTCTGGGTAAAGCCGTCTATGGTTTGAAGCAAGCTCTTAGAGCCTGGTATGAAACTCTTACTCGATTTCTAAAAATGTCCAAGTTTAAACAAGGTTCGGTTGACCCAACCTTCTTTCACAAGAAAGAGGGTAACCACTTGATGATCATCCAAATCTATGTCGATGACATCATATTTAGTTCCACGAATCCCAGCCTAACAGCCGAATTCAAAAAATTGATGGTGACTAAGTTTGAGATGAGCTCAATGGGTCCATTTAACTTTTTCCTTGGCTTGAATATTAGATAGGGACCCAAAGGCATATTTATCAATTAGGAAGCTTACACAAAGACCTTGATGCCTAAGTTTGGCATGATGGGAGATTCCAAAGTGAAGGTTCCTATGGTATTTGGAATGAAGCTAACACCATCTTTGGAGAAACCGGCTGTTGATATGACCCTCTATTGGCAAATGATAGGGTCTCGTATATATCTAATAACTAGTAGACCAAATATCATGTTTTCTGTTTGTTATTGTGCCCGATTCCAAGCTAATCCACGAGAACCACATATGGTGGCTGTTAGAACATCTTCAGATACTTGAATCGGGCCTCGTCTCTCGGTCTTTAGTACCCAGAAAAATCAGGCTTCTTTGTTCAAGCTTTTTCTAATGCTGATCTTGGGGGATGTGGTCTTGACCGAAAGAACACTACAGGTGGATGTCAATTCCTTGATGGAAAACTCGTCAGCTGGAAGTCCAAGAAACAAACATGTGTTTCACTCTCTACAACCAAAGCTGAATATATTCTTATAGCGTCGTGCACCTCATAGGTCATTTGGATCCAAAGTCAATTAAGAGATTATGGCATTAACATGAAGAAGATTCCTCTCTATTGTGACTCAGAAAGTGTCATTCGGATATGTCACAACCCAGCGCAACACTCCAAAACTAAGCATATCGCACTAAGATATCACTTCATCAAAGATCACGTTAAAGATGGTAACTTTGAAGTCCACTTTGTTCGATCCACCGATCAACTAGCTGATATTTCACAAAAGCCTTACCTGAAGCCAACTTTAATAAAATTCTCCAAGGCTTAGGCATGATGGAAGCTGAGTTAGGACCGAAACATCCTTCTCTTGATTAAAATTAATCAAGCGAAATAGAGCGAACACTTAGTCTATTTTGGTTCCAGAATTTTCGGGAACCGAAATGAACCGAACACTCGGTCTATTTCGCTTCATAATTTCTAAGGTATTGTTTCGGTTTAATATTTTGTATATCCTTGTTTATTATCTTTTATGTATTTCTTTATTTTCATAAAATCCGAAATATTTTCTTTATGTTTATTTCTTTTCAGAATATTCCTAAAATTCCAAAAAACTAATTATTTATTTGTCTTTGCATAAAATAAAAATACCAAAAATACTATAACAATGGACTCATGGACATCTTCCAATGTAGTAGCTGGGATAGGTATATCTCTCTTTGTCTTTGTACTAGTTAAGTGTCCCTAGAAGCATGCTGCTGCATGTTGATCGAAGCCTCAAAGACTTCAAATGCAGCCTTAATAATCCGATATACACAAGTCGATTCTACCCAATCAAGCTAAGAAATTCACTCAAGTCACGAGCTACCTTACTCTTCTCATATTGATTTAAGAGTTAACTGCTTGGTCACTATTACATAGCAGGGTTACTTTTGGTTCTTTAGCCATCTTATCATTATTTCTCTATCTCATTTCAATTCAACCCTTGTGACTCTCAACATTTACCACTGAGGTTTATGGTTACACAACATCTATGTTGATGATCTTAGTTTCGTTTCACCACATGCTAAGTGAGACCCAAAATCCAACACCTATAGTGAATTGATGGTGAACAATAACATGTTCTAGTTTTCACCCACGTTTTAACGAATCCCTTTTAATGGAAAGTACCAAGAAATCTCCTTTATATTTTTGAGATATCTTTATGAAATTGTCTAAATACCAAGGCTTTTCTTCCCAAAAGATCCAGTTTGTTTTATTTCGAGATTTCTACATTTATCACCAAGTCACTGAAAATTTATTCAAACCTACTTGTTTTGTAGGCCACATCGGTCTCACAAGTACTTCATACAACTTTCAGTCTTATGTCAAGTATTGAAGTTCAGTTGAATCTAAGTCACCCCTTATAGCGTAAATTTGAAAAAAATGCCTTTCAATGTTTCTTAATAAATATTTGATTGTATTTCAATGGGAAACCACACAGACACTTCTAAGTCTCTCTTGACTTTGAAGGAAGCAGTTCATGCCCGGGATCCATAGTTTCATGTCTAAATAGACATCACTTAAATCTTACACATACTTTGCTTTGTTTCTTTTCTATTGGCACACTCTTGCATGAAGATCTTTATGATTTTCTCAATTCTTGTTCGGTACTAATGGCAATTTTTCAGATTTGATGCTTCGGTTGTAACTACTATGGTCGTAATCTATGTTAAGGAGTGAACATTGACACCCTTATATGAAGTGAAAGGGTTTGTCACAGTTTGTAAAGGAATTTGAAACATTTTTGAAGATGAAAAGACGGTAACAAGATAAAATTTCAAATTGATTCATTGGATAAGATTTGCAATGGGCATGTGAATTTGAAACGGTTCCTAATATCACGCCTATGACATCTTTCTAGGGAAACCAATCTGTCAAATCATGTTTTTTCAAGAGCTGATTCAGAAGATCATGTCATCATTACTCTGGATTCTTTCTCTCTCACGGAAATGGTATATAAGGGTTTCTCACACACCTTGTACCTCTATACCACTTCCAAACTTACTCAAGAATACACATGCGATTTTCTACTGTTCATCTTCTTCTTCTTCATCCATGCAACAATGGTGGAATCTTCATCAGTTCATGAACAAACTGATTCATCTTCTCTGCTGACCATCAAACCCAACCAAAACCTGATTATCGAACTGAATCCATTCCTTTACTATCCTTACGTGCTACAGGTGGTTGAATGCCTCAAATATTCACCACTGGTTATTGCTTTAACCCAAGTAGAATCGGTACACATGTCTCTGCTATCCCAAGTCTATTCATTTGCTTCTTATGATAAATGTAAGGAGAGAATCTACTTTGAGATCTTTAATCACAAGTCCTCCGTTTCAAAAGCCTGTTTTTGTTCTCTGTTAGGGCTCATCTCTGATGAATCTATTGTGGTTCCCGATTCCATCACCACCACACATCTATTCATGATGTTCTATGATATGGGCTATACCGACATTCTTACCATGGTGACTAAGTTCAAGAAGTCTTGTCTGTCTTCTCAATGCAATGGCCTTTTTACTCTTCTTTTCAATGGATTAGCATAACAGGTTGCTAGGTCTGATGGTGCCAACAAAGGATTTATGACCATTCTTTATGGTATTTACCATGGGATCTATCTGGATTATGGATCCTTGATTTGGACTCAACTGGTGCAGAGTCTTAACTCCTCTTCCAAACACTTTGAAATTTCTTGTGGAAGATTCTGGATGTTACTTACTCAAAGTGCAATGGAGCACTTTTAGGTTCCAGTCATGGCGGATGCTTTGAAATCGTTGATTGCCAATTTTCACACAACGAAGATCATTGTCTTTGATCCAACCAAATTTCATTTCATTGGGTCAATTCCTGAGTCAATGTATAGATGTGTCTCGGCCGAAAGCAAGGTTATGGTTGATTATCGAAAACTCTGACCCACCAGTCCAAGGCAATTGACCTATGAGATGCAAACTACACTGGATGCTGTTGAGAAACCAACTAAGAGGGGAAGAAACCAGATTCAAAGAAACACGAGAAAGAAGGCCAATCTTCCCAAGCTGCCACGCCCAAAAAGCGTAAGACTGAACAAGAAGCTCCGTTTGAACCCAAGAAGCGACAACTTAAAAAAATGGAAAAGAAACCGAAGGCAGCTTCGCCTAATGATTCAGATTATGTACCTTTTGATCATGATCTAGAGAATACAGATGAAGGTGAGGATGTTCATCTAGAAGGATCACCAAGGGGGGATTCTCCTCCACGTTCTCCATCTCATGAGATACCTCTTAACGATTCTATTCCAACTCCTCCTCCTTCTGCATCTCATACTATAGTGTCTGTTTCCATAGCACCTCTTCCACCACCTGTTTCTTCTCAACCTACTACCACCGCCACTCTCCCTTCACTAATCTTCACTCAAGTCTCTTCAACAACAACCACCATTCCTGAACCTTTGGTTCGTGTCAATGTATCTGATACGGGGGAACCTACCTTAGAAACTGAAACACCTGTTACTCCTAAAACCCACTTTTGCATCTCCTTCTACAAAATCCTTTCCCATTCTTGGTGGTGATGATGTCGATTATGAGTCCTTCTACTATAGCCCATATCGATTTCAGAGTCACGACGATGACGATGCTCCGCTTACCAAGCGGCGTTCTAAGGATCTCAATGAAAAACATGACAAGTTGCTCACTTCATCTTCCACTTCCTCCACATCTTCTTATTATGATGTTGTTGTCAAAGCCATAATTGAAACTTCTATCAAAAAGCATGATGAATCCATTCAAAAGGCAACTGAGGCAGTGGATGCCTCTACTCGATCTTGTCACAAAGCAATAGATGATGTAGCTTCTCCTATTATAAATGCCAAGACTTTTCCAGAGTCTCTTTAGGATGCTGCTGAAACCAACGCCAACAAAGTGAATAATGTGATTGAGTCGCTCTCCAAATCTTTTCAAGCTGAGTAAGAAAACTTTGATTTGGTGCGCTCAAGTCTTCAAGATGATTAGACTACTCTTCTAACCGATATCAATGGTCGTCTTGACAAACTACAATCAGATCTTCCCGTGGAGAACAAGATTATGGATGAACTTGCTCGCAAAACCACTTCGCTTGAAGTTCAGTCCATTCAAACAACCATCTACTATTTTAGTAGTCAGCACTAGACCGAAGGTTAATGTAGCTTCGGGTTCTAGTGTCAAGGAAAAGGCAAAGGGTATAATTCTTCAAAGTAATGAAGAGGAGGAATCTAAAGAGGATGCATTGAGAAGGAAAAGTCATGACAAGGAGATTGATGAAAATCTCCTGATCGCTTGGGAGGAAGAAGAAAGTGAGAAAAAGGAAAGAGATGCTTATGACATCTTGATCACCTAACAAGCTCTCTTTCCACCATGGACACTAGAGAAACTGATCAAGGAAGCAATTGAGTCTCCTAGTTTGTACTATCTTAAACGAGTCACTTCTTTTGCTTGTGATAATAAAAAGGATTCTCAATTTGACATGCCTATCACCTGAAAAGCCTTTGTGTTTCATTGTTTCAATTCAATTGTTAACATTCCTTCTCCGGATCTGAAGGTTGATCGAGATCTTCTCAACTACCACCTTGAATTCTCTCAACCTCAGTACTTGACATGGAGCGCTTAAAAGATCACATCAGTTAAGGTAGTCAGACCAACTTCTGCAGGTTCGTTTATCAATGTCAAATTCAAAGTCACCCGAAGATCAGATAGTTCAGTCCATATGATCTACTTGGCCGATC
Organism: Lactuca saligna; assembly: GCF_052625555.1. Lineage (NCBI taxonomy): Eukaryota > Viridiplantae > Streptophyta > Magnoliopsida > Asterales > Asteraceae > Lactuca > Lactuca saligna. The sequence goes on along the minus strand of NC_136423.1, from coordinate 122,284,109 downwards.
TACCGAACTTGAACCCTCATGATTGGATTCTTGTCAACAACATACTGCTCTCTGATCAACAACAGTATGAGCCCATAATTGATCATATAAAAAGAATGTTGGCCTCTTACATTCATGAATTTGCAAAGATGGATTAGGAAATTGCAAATTTTTTGAGGAAGAAGCCAACTGTCAAACCGATTGGGAAGACTGGAGATGTGAACAGAATGCGACTGGGCAAAATAGATTCAAAATATCATATCCTCATGTTCTCTCAGGGCGAAGGTCAGAAATTTGTCTTTGCTCTTGGCGATAAGCACCTGTTCTCCACTTCTTGTTTGGAGCATATAATAGATATTATACACAAGTGCAAACAGAACAACAAAAGCGATAAGAAGAACTTCACATATATGCTTCGGTGGTACATCACGTTTTGCCAAACTCTTCTTGCCATCATACAAAAGATATTTAAGACAGTGAAGACATCCACCCTCGCTCAACCAACTTGATATCTCACCACAATTGATGCAAATGGGGAGATTGTTGAGTCTTAGGGGTTGCATCATTGGGCTTTATACTTAGGTCCATTTTGTAACTCGGTTTGGGACTGTCCAACCGTGTTTTATTTAGGGTTTAGTACATATATATAGTGCATGCATGCACTATTTTGATTATGCTTTTGATAATTATTTTCAGATCAAGTATTGTAACCCTAGATCATCTCTACAGTAGCAATTCTAATTGAATTCTTCTCAGGTGGAGCATATTAATCATTCGACATTCATTTGATTCATTGTAGTGTTCATTGTTTTTCTAATAATTATTATTGATATCTATTTGAATCTATCGATCTGAAAGAATTTATTCTCATCAAGAGAATTAGTTTGAGGGATTCGGGCGTACTCTTGGGGGTGTTTGAACTAAAACTAAGGGTTTGGTAGATTTTTTAAAAATAAATGTTTTATAAAAGGGGTTTTCTAATAAAGGAAAAAGGGTGTGGTGCATGTAATCGACCAAGCTCAAGTAAGTTTTCCTAAAATACCCATACATGTTTTATGATATGGTTTGATTTGTGAACCTGTGAAATGCATACTAGTTAGGGATAAGGATTTGCTCAAGATTTGTATGTAGAAAACTAGGAGAGATGCCTTTATATGCCTACTTTTTCTTGAAAAACTATGCACTAGTTTATCCTACTAATCTAACTAATTATTACCTAAGGTATTGCACCTTGTTGAAAATAGTATAGTACATTTGACATGTATTGTAACAACCCGAAGTTGTCCAACGCCGAAAACCCATTCTACCCATAAAAATGCACCGTTTATCAATTCGTTCCTATTTCGTTTTGGGTTAAACTATTTAAACTTATATGTTTATTATAATCTAACAAGTGTCCAAACCCCTTAGGAACTCGTGAAATTAGCCCAAAATGTTTATTTCAGAAATTATAGAAACATCCCCGCCGGGTTACGGAAACTTAATCGGGTGCGACCAAAAGCCCCGTTTAATGCCAGTATCGGGTAGAATTCCACTGTGTCCAAGTTTTGAGACATATTTAAATGTTTTCAAGCTTTCATTTGAAGCTTTTTCTTCATCTCTCTACTCTCTCTCTAACCTCTCTCCTCAAACCAAGTTTAAGGGTCCAAAATCATCAAATTTAAGCTCCAAATCACCAAGGTAACTACCCTAAGCCCTAGTATAACATCTTAGGCCTTCAAATTCGAGTTCAAATCATGGAATAGGACCATATTCATGAGTTTACGGCCCTAGAACAGTCCTAGGCCGTGAACTCACATAAAATGGGTTTTGCAGCCCAAAAACCCTGCCAATCGACCTTTGGAGCTTAGATATGGCTTAATAGCTTAATGGATTGGACTTAGAATGCCTTAAACATGGATTTTGAAGAGTAAACATGAGTTTACTGCCCAAGAGCATGCTTGGGCCGTAAACTCATATAAATGGGGTTTTTATGCCCTTAAACCCTTCCAAAACTCCATCGAACCTTAGATATGAATTTTAGAATATTGGATTTAGCTTTGGAACACCTTGAACATTAATTTAGAGGAGGAAACTTGAGTTTACTGCCTATGATCATGTTTGGGCCGTAAACTCATTATCTTGGGGAGTAAACTCCTTCTAATGTGTTAAAATGCCATTTACACACACCATAAGCCTTGGGATAAATTCTAGAAGTGTCTACAAACAAGATTTGGACCTTAAAACATATTAAATCCCCCATCTAAGGAGTTCACAGCCATGAGGGGGTTCATGGGCTGTAAAATCCTAAATCCATGCCAAAAGTCCCCTAAAAATCCATTCAAGGTTTGGGAAAATCATTGGAATCACATGTGATTGTTTAAAGACCAAAACATTAAGGATTCTATGTGTGGGGGAGTTTACGGCCGTAAACTCCAAGTTTACTGTCGTAAACTCCAATAAATGGTCCCTAAGTGAGTTTTAATTCCTTCCAAAGCCTAAAACCCAAACCTAGCATTAATCCCAAATGGTGTGAAGCCATTTGGCACCCAAAAACTGTCACACCCCCGAACCAGACGGCGGAAACGTCCGGGGGCTGTCGTGACTCAATTGAATACCATAACATTGAATATATATGAAACATAACAACATTCGTCACCATTCATCAACATAGTACAACCAGTAGTGTTTACATATCATACATTGTTTAAACATTACATTCCCCAAAAATTAAGTTGTTCAATTCATACAAAAATAAACCGCAACCGTCACTGGATATGATTTCCCTTGATTCACTGGCTCCCTGAGAATACAAGTATTTTGAAAAACGTCAACATATGAAATGTTGGTGAGTTCATAAGTAGTGTTTGAAATCGAATGTTTGTATTGTTTGAAGAACCACCAGAAAATCCGATATTTTCTGAAAAGATAAGTTTCCGAAAACGTTTGTGAAGATCCATAGGTATGCTTGTTCGTTTCTATACTCGTAAAAAAAATGTTCATTGAAAATGTATGCATTTCAAATCAGTTCGTATTGAAAACCCTAGGAAAACCCGATGTTCTCCTAGTTCCTTGAATTACGTGATGTTACATTGAAACCATTGCATAGCGTATAGTGTCAGTCCCAGGCGACGTTGGAAGGTTTTCGAGCAGGATTATTTACTACAAACCCGCGTTACACAAACGCCCAGTTTATAGTTATACTAACGACTCCGAAGGCGTCGTCAGTACTAATCGCGTTATCCAATCGCCCTGACTAGGTGTAGTCCCACATCCGAAGAGAAAGAGATCACGAAGACCCCGGTAACTCCATTAGCCGGTTGGGGATAAAATGTACGAGGGGTCCCCGACCCGCCTCGCATGAAATGTAGACTTTACTAGCAATACCAAAGGACCCTTGGGGACCGGTGGTATACAAGCCATTGAAAGTCCATTTACGTTGTGTCGGATCGGTAAAACCCAACACACCGTAAAAAAATGTCTTCGGGCCTTAAGATCAGGTCATTGGGCTAGCTAGGCTCAACGAACAAGATTTTACACTTGTGGGGCCCAAAGATGGTGCGTAGACGTCTGTGCACACTCGCATGTATATGTATTACCAAACGTTACTTGTATGAATCGTAGTGTCGTAGTGTTAGTAGTTGTAAATTTCTATTGGCTCGAGACCGAGCCAATTCGTTTAACAACGACTTTTGGGTATTGTAATGTATTGTATTTCGTTGATAGTTGCGGTGCCATTATTTGATCAAATTGTGTACATTGAACTAGCCTTGAAATATTCCTGTTTTCAGCCCCTCATTATTTGTAAAATTTACATTTTCAACCCTTTTTATTAAATACTTCCCGGTTTGGTCCTTAAACTATTTTTCTTGACATTTTAACACCAAAAATTATTGAAATTAATATTTTTCAGCAAATTTTTCATAGAAAACAGTTTAAGTCCTTGAAAATGCAGTTTTCTCGGTTTTAATCCCTTCTTTTCGCAACTTTGACAATTTTGGCCCAAATTGGAAAATTTTTGCAACTTTGGTCCTTTTTAAATTTAAAAAGCATTTTAAACCTTTGAAAAGGATTTGGAACACTTATAGTCCACTGTTTTACAGAAAGTTACAGTTTTGGCCCTCCAAAACAGAAAAATTCGCATAATGGGCCTTATTGGGCCGAAATTTTCATTTTTAGCCCATTAAGCTTGGAATTTATGTTTTTAATCCCCTAAATGAGTATATTTCCAGAAATTTATTTATGGAAACTGTTTTGGCACACTTCATCCATCAGAATCTGTGAAATGTCAATTTGGGCCCTTATTTTTGCATTTTTCACATTTTAGGCCCAAAATTTGTGTTTTTCACCCAAAGAAAATTATTACTAAACCACTTAGCCATTTTTCTTGAAACACTTTGTGTTTAGAAATATATTTGAAGCTAAAATCGTTTAACACAAGATATATCTCGGTTTTGATGGGTTTTAATGCTAGATCCAACATAAAAACACATAAAAGCATACATATAAGCATGGAAATCATACAAGGCATACAAAACACATATAGATCTACACTTTCACTTGTATTCCCCCCCCCCCCCCCCCCACAAAACTCATAAAAACAGAAAATAGGGGGTATGAAGCTCACCTTGGGGTGTTGATTCGGTTTTGCAAGGAAAAATGGAAGGAAAATGAAGTGTTTTTGGCCTTAGCTCCCTTTGATGAAGATCTCGAGTTTTGAGATGGTTCTAGGATGCAAGATCACGATTTTTGCATAGATTAGGAAAGGATTTTGATAACAAAAGAATTTAAACCATAGATCTATGCATAATCTTACCTTAGATGAAGAATTTTGTGGAGATTTCCTCTTGAATGCTTCCTAGAACTCGAGATTTTTGAGTGGAGAGGGAGAGTTGTTCTTGAGTGATCTAGAGAGAATTTGAGATATTTTTGGTGTGTGTATGTGTGTATGGCCGAGAGTGAGAGAGAGGAGAGAAGAGAGGTGATATTTGAGGTGATGTGCATGGAGAAATGAGATTAATGCATGGATATCCTATGGGTAAAGATGAGGTGTCATTTGCAAGTCCATTCTCTCTTGGATTTGGGCCTTGGGCCGAGAATGTGAAGGGAAAAAGGAAAAATTTGGGCTTTTGCCCCTAAGCCCACTATTAGAGGTAGTGTAGGGTATTTATTGGCCTTATAAAATAAAATTGTGATTTTTATGCTTTATTAAGCTAGGTTAGGTTAAATTTTGGATCAAAGCTTGTGATTTATTTCATTCTAGGCCCAATATGACCTAAAATGTTGAAATAAATTAGTGTGGGTCCAATTAGAGCCCAATTAGGGTCCTAAGCCCATGATAGTCCAATTGGAAGCTTATTGGTCCATTTGGATCCAAATAGGAAGTCCTAGTCCAAGTGGACTTAACAAGAACTTCTAGGGTCTCCAATTGTTTGATGACTACTTGTAGTGCTTGTATATTGTATTTGATTGAAGTTTTTGATTCACATTAGGTTGAATGTATAGATTACATTACACAAAATTTCCAGTTGTGACATCATCCCCCCGTTAGAGGGAATTTCGTCCCGAAATTCTGTTTGAAAGCTAGATTTGAGAATGCTAGAATAGGTGAGGGTACTTCTGCTTCATTTGATCTTCGCGTTCCCACGTGAATTCTGGCCCACGCTTTGCGTTCCACCGTACCTTCACGATCGGGATGCGACTCTGCTTAGTACGCTTCACCTCCCTGTCCATGATTTCGATTGGCTCTTCGACGAACAGGAGATTCTCATTGATTTCGATTTCGTCAAGAGGAATGACTAGGGTTTCATCTGACAGGCACTTTTTCAGATTAGAAACATGGAACACGGGGTGTACACCGTTTAGCTCTGCAGGTAGTTGTAGTCTGTATGCTACTGGACCTATTCGGGCGACGATTTCGAAAGGTCCAATGTATCGCGGGTTCAGCTTTCCCCGTTTTCCGAAACGTATAACCCCTTTCCAGGGTGAGACCTTCAACAATAATCGATCACCGACCTGGAATTCTAAGGGCTTTCGCCGTTTATCAGCGTAGCTCTTTTGCCGGTCACGCGATGCCTGTAATCGAGCTTTGATCTGGACAATCTTTCCTGTGGTCTCGCGAATGATTTCCGGTCCCGTTAATGCCTTGTTTGGCGCATGTGTTCTTGCTAGCTGGGTGTCACCTACTTCAGCCCAACATAACGGTGATCTACATTTACGCCCGTACAGTGCTTCGAAAGGGGCCACCTTAATGCTCGAATGATAACTATTGTTATATGAAAACTCGATCAACGGTAGGTGGGTATCCCAAGACTTTCCGAAGTCTATCACACATGCACGAAGCATGTCTTCAAGCGTCTGAATGGTTCGTTCGCTTTGACCGTCCGTTTGTGGGTGATACGCGGTGCTCATATCAAGATGAGAGTTCCCATGGCCTTGTGGAGCGACTGCCAAAAGCGTGACGTGAACCTACTGTCCCTATCCGAGATGATAGATTTCGGCACTCCATGAAGTCTTACAATCTCTCGTAGGTACAAACGCGTCAGCCTCTCCATCTTGTAGGACTCTTTGATGGGCAGGAAATGGGCAGATTTCGTCAGTCGGTCGATTATTACCCATATGGTGTCCAATCCGTCCGACGTCTTGGGCAGCTTGGTCACGAAGTCCATAGAAATCCCCTCCCATTTCCACTCAGGGATTGCCGGTTGCTGTAACAATCCGGAAGGTTTCTGGTATTCCACTTTTACTTTGGCACACGTAAGGCACTTACTAACATAAGTTGCGATTTCCGCCTTCATGTTAGGCCACCAATAGTGCTGCTTAATGTCCAAATACATCTTGTCCGAACCAGGATGAATGGAGTATCGTGTCTTGTGGGCTTCCTTCATAACGATCTCCCTGAATCCTCCGATCTTTGGAACCCAAATACGGTTCATGAAGTAGTATACCCCATTCTCTTTGACTTCCAGGTTCTTCTCCATTCCGCGTAATGCCTCGCTAGTTCTATTTTCCGTTTTCATAGCCTCTGCCTGGACTGATGCAATTTGAGTGGTCAGATGAGACTGAATGGTTATCGAGTGCGTTTTCGTACGGCGATTTGTGTACTCCTTCCGACTTAATGCGTCAGCTACCACGTTGGCCTTGCCTGGATGGTACTTGATCTCGCATTCGTAGTCGTTTAACAACTCCACCCATCTTCGTTGTCTCATGTTCAGCTCCTTCTGATTCAAGATGTGCTGGAGGCTCTTGTGGTCGGTGAAGATGGTGCACTTTGTACCGTACAGGTAGTGCCTCCAAATTTTTAGGGCGAAGACCACGGCTCCCAGTTCTAGGTCATGGGTTGTGTAATTTACTTCGTGCGTCTTTAGTTGACGGGACGCATATGCTATCACTCTTCCACGTTGCATGAGAACGCAACCTAAACCTTGATTTGACGCGTCACAGTAAACTACAAAATCTTCCGTTCCTTCGGGTAGAGATAGTACAGGAGCGCTACAAAGAGCTTGCTTCAAGGCTCGAAACGCAATCTCTTGTCGGTCTGTCCACTTGAATGGCACACTCTTTTGCGTAAGCAAGGTAAGTGGCTTGGCGATCTTTGAGAAGTTTTGGATGAATCTCCTATAGTAACCTGCTAGGCCTAAGAACTGACGAATTTCGGTGGGCGTAGTCGGAGTTGCCCATCCTTCCACAGCTTTGACCTTAGAGGGATCCACATGAATTCCATCTTGGCTAACTACGTGACCGAGAAAATTCACGCTCCGTAGCCAAAACTCACACTTAGAGAGTTTGGCGTAAAGCCTTTCCGATCGTAGCGTCTCTAGGACTTGTCGGAGATGTTGGCCATGCTCCTCTTTGCTTCGAGAATAGACGAGGATGTCATCGATAAACACAATGACGAAGTTGTCCAAGAACGGTCGACAGATTCGGTTCATTAGGTCCATAAATGCGGCGGGTGCATTTGTTAGACCGAAGGGCATTACGACGAATTCATAATGTCCATAGCGGGTTCGGAAAGCGGTTTTAGGAATATCTTCTTCTCGGACCTTGAGTTGATGGTATCCGGACCGTAGATCTATTTTAGAAAAATAGCTAGCTCTTTGGAGCTGGTCGAATAGATCATCGATTCGTGGGAGTGGGTAGCGGTTTTTAACAGTGAGTTTATTCAGCTCTCTGTAATCGATGCACATTCTGAAAGATCCGTCCTTCTTTTTGACAAAGAGCACCGGAGCTCCCCACGGCGAGTAGCTAGGTCGGATAAATCCCTTGTCCAGAAGCTCACTGAGTTGGCTGGACAATTCCTGCATTTCAGCAGGTGCCAATCGATATGGTGATTTAGCGAGGGGAGTTGCTCCTGGGACGAGGTCGATTCGGAACTCAACCTGTCTCTCTGGGGGTACTCCTGGAAGATCTTCAGGAAACACGTCCGGGAATTCACACGCTACCGGAATGTCTTGGATGTTAATTTCTTCTTTAGCCTTGTCCACTATGTGGGCCAAGAACGCTAAGTTGTTCTTTCGCAGATGTTTTTGTGCTTTGATGCACGAGATAAGACGAAGACTCGTGCTAGGTTTGTCTCCGTAAATTACTAGGGTTTCGTGATTCGGGAGACGAAGGCGAACGGCCTTCTCGTGGCACATAATCTCAGCATGGTGGGGGCTTAACCAATCCATGCCGATAATCACATCGAAACTCCTAATTGACACTGGCATCAGATCTATTCGTAAGACGTGTTGGTTAAGGGTTAGGGTACATCCGATGTAGATCTCCCTAGTGGATTCGGTTTTCCCATTGGCCATTTCCACCGTATAGGTTTCATTTAGCTTCTGGGGTTGTTGTTTTAATAAATGTTTAAACTTCTCGCTTACGAAACTTCGCTCCGCTCCGGTATCAAATAAGATGCATGCATAAGCGTGGTTTAGGAGGAACGTACCGGTCACAACTGCGGGGTCCTGAACTGCATCACTCTGACCCATAGTCAGCATTCTTCCTGCTCCTCTGCTTCCTGAGTTGTTGTTGTTGTTAGGGCAGTCTCGACGGAAATGTCCCGTCCTTCCACACCCGAAACAGGTGTGGCTAGGCCCTGCGTTGTTGCCGCCGGCATTGGTGTTGTTGGTATTGCGGTGGTTGTTGTTGTTGTTCTGGTGGTTTCCCTGACTCTGGTTCTGAGAAGGATAAGTCCTGCAGAACCTTGCAGTGTGTCCCCTTCGGTTGCAACTGGTGCAATGGAACTCCCTACATTCTCCTTGGTGATGGAAACCGCACTTGTTGCATTTGGGATGATTACCGGAATAGGGTTTTGAGGTATTTGAAGCAGCTGAGGTTGGAGCATGTGATGTGACTGGTACCGGTGCAGTGACAGCGTGAACTGCCACCGTTTGCTGCTTTTTAGAGGTCTCGGGACCCTGACGCCCCTTCCTCTTGTTGTTCCATCCTTTCTTACCATCACTCTCCTTCTTCTTCTCAGTCTCTACCGGTTTCTCGCCCTTTTTGTGGTTATGATCGTATAGCCTCTTTGCCAATCTCTTCGCACTGTCAAAAGTTTCAGGGTTCGCAGCTATCACGTTCCCTTGAATGGGGGATGTCAGTCCCCAAATGAATCGTTCAATCTTCTTTCCCTCTGATGTGATCATACCCGGGCACAACAGAGATAGTTCGCTGAATCTCGATATGTAAGCATCGATGTTCCCATTCTGCACTGTGAGATTCCATAGTTCCTGCTCCATCTTCTGTATTTCGCCTCGGGGGCAGTACTCGGCCGTCAACATCTCTTTCATTTCTGCCCAGGGAATAGAGTTGGCGACAGGAAGTGTCATAGCTTCTACATGACCATTCCACCAAGTGAGTGCTTGGTCCACAAAAGTGCAGGCCGCGAACTTCACTTTCATCTGCTCGGGGCACTCGCATATCTCGAATACCGACTCTACCTTCTCGATCCATCGCTTCAGGGCGATCACTCCTCCGGTACCGTTGAAAGTTCGGGGTTTAGCGTTCGCAAAGTCCTTGTAGGTGCACGTTTTAGTGAGTCCTTGGTTCGTCCCGTTGTTCGAACTTCCGGATCCTTGCCCGTTACCTCCTCCGTTGTTCCCTCGGTGAAGTTGTGCCATAGCCACTGTGACTGCAGCAGACACGGCTGCCTGGAAAGCAGTGGAGTCAACTTCCGGCGGGGTTGGTTCGGGATTTCCGCGAGTAGCTGGGCGAGGCATCTTTCTGTCACGAAACGGAAAGATGTTGAGTGTACGTGGTTTCCGTGAGGTGGCGACTCTACTAACTAGGTGTATGGTACGAACCTAAACGTTACTATCATCAAGCATACAATCATAACGTCTCAACACATAACAACTGAGAATATCATAGCAAAACACACAAAAGTTTATTAATATTATCCGCATTTAGTACAAGAAAATTTGCTCGTAGGAGCATACATAAGTAACGCTAATCCGACAGCATAACGGCTCCATGAGTAGTGTAGTCACTTAAACATAGAGCCGGAGTACGTAACATAGTTCCTAATGATCTACTATGATAAGTCTACCCCTAACCGCGATGAGCTGTGTCCGGAGGTGGTGCCGAAGTCACATGCCGAAATGTTGCGCCAGTAACTGCGCCATCTCTGCCATGTCTCCAATAACCTCATCCCTCTCATGCTCTGTTCGCACCGCCCGAGCTTCCATAGCATACAGCTGTTGTCGCAGTGCGACGACCTCAGCTTCGAGGGAACGGTTCTCTCTTGGGGGGTTCACTGGTGGAGCGGGGTGATCGTGTTGTGCTACGTCCTCATATGGCGGGATGGGGTCCTGGTCCCCAGCCTGACCTTCCTCGTCGTCACTGTCGATTCCTCCAAACTCGTAGTCAGTGTCTACGTATTCATCGGGTCCGACATCGTGTGCTTCACCTGGATTCTCTCCTGGCTCATCCACAAGCATCCCGTGAGCTACTAAGGCCTGATAATACTGGATACCCTGCTGCTCCCCCTCCTCCTCTAGCCACCCGTTGTTTCCCTGATTAGGGAAGTAGGGGTCTCCCGGGTGATGAAAGCCAGCCATGCTGTCTGCGCGAGTACGTAAATATGCTAACATTATCCTAGGATGCTATGACTATGGTACAGACTAAGCAAACATTCTCTTTTTGGGTGATAAAGGGTATAGTTTTAGGTTCCCTGGCTATTCCGATCTCATCAAGACGTGTGTTAGTTTTACCTTGGAGAGAATGTAGTTGATCAGGCTACATTCACTCCTTGGTATCACTAAGAACAGTCCCGAATTAACCGAGATACCAGTATTATTGTGTTTGATTCGACGTTAGGTTCTTATCCCTAATGCAAGCAAGTGTGTTTTATTTACTTGTGTTGTTCAGAGTTATGTTAGTCCCTCTTTTTGGTTTATAGTTGCATATCAATGTATGGCTCGACATGCTAGTTCACTATAAACAAAGCTCTGATACCAACCTGTCACACCCCCGAACCAGACGGCGGAAACGTCCGGGGGCTGTCGTGACTCAATTGAATACCATAACATTGAATATATATGAAACATAACAACATTCGTCACCATTCATCAACATAGTACAACCAGTAGTGTTTACATATCATACATTGTTTAAACATTACATTCCCCAAAAATTAAGTTGTTCAATTCATACAAAAATAAACCGCAACCGTCACTGGATATGATTTCCCTTGATTCACTGGCTCCCTGAGAATACAAGTATTTTGAAAAACGTCAACATATGAAATGTTGGTGAGTTCATAAGTAGTGTTTGAAATCGAATGTTTGTATTGTTTGAAGAACCACCAGAAAATCCGATATTTTCTGAAAAGATAAGTTTCCGAAAACGTTTGTGAAGATCCATAGGTATGCTTGTTCGTTTCTATACTCGTAAAAAAAAATGTTCATTGAAAATGTATGCATTTCAAATCAGTTCGTATTGAAAACCCTAGGAAAACCCGATGTTCTCCTAGTTCCTTGAATTACGTGATGTTACATTGAAACCATTGCATAGCGTATAGTGTCAGTCCCAGGCGACGTTGGAAGGTTTTCGAGCAGGATTATTTACTACAAACCCGCGTTACACAAACGCCCAGTTTATAGTTATACTAACGACTCCGAAGGCGTCGTCAGTACTAATCGCGTTATCCAATCGCCCTGACTAGGTGTAGTCCCACATCCGAAGAGAAAGAGATCACGAAGACCCCGGTAACTCCATTAGCCGGTTGGGGATAAAATGTACGAGGGGTCCCCGACCCGCCTCGCATGAAATGTAGACTTTACTAGCAATACCAAAGGACCCTTGGGGACCGGTGGTATACAAGCCATTGAAAGTCCATTTACGTTGTGTCGGATCGGTAAAACCCAACACACCGTAAAAAAATGTCTTCGGGCCTTAAGATCAGGTCATTGGGCTAGCTAGGCTCAACGAACAAGATTTTACACTTGTGGGGCCCAAAGATGGTGCGTAGACGTCTGTGCACACTCGCATGTATATGTATTACCAAACGTTACTTGTATGAATCGTAGTGTCGTAGTGTTAGTAGTTGTAAATTTCTATTGGCTCGAGACCGAGCCAATTCGTTTAACAACGACTTTTGGGTATTGTAATGTATTGTATTTCGTTGATAGTCGCGGTGCCATTATTTGATCAAATTGTGTACATTGAACTAGCCTTGAAATATTCCTGTTTTCAGCCCCTCATTATTTGTAAAATTTACATTTTCAACCCTTTTTATTAAATACTTCCCGGTTTGGTCCTTAAACTATTTTTCTTGACATTTTAACACCAAAAATTATTGAAATTAATATTTTTCAGCAAATTTTTCATAGAAAACAGTTTAAGTCCTTGAAAATGCAGTTTTCTCGGTTTTAATCCCTTCTTTTCGCAACTTTGACAATTTTGGCCCAAATTGGAAAATTTTTGCAACTTTGGTCCTTTTTAAATTTAAAAAGCATTTTAAACCTTTGAAAAGGATTTGGAACACTTATAGTCCACTGTTTTACAGAAAGTTACAGTTTTGGCCCTCCAAAACAGAAAAATTCGCATAATGGGCCTTATTGGGCCGAAATTTTCATTTTTAGCCCATTAAGCTTGGAATTTATGTTTTTAATCCCCTAAATGAGTATATTTCCAGAAATTTATTTATGGAAACTGTTTTGGCACACTTCATCCATCAGAATCTGTGAAATGTCAATTTGGGCCCTTATTTTTGCATTTTTCACATTTTAGGCCCAAAATTTGTGTTTTTCACCCAAAGAAAATTATTACTAAACCACTTAGCCATTTTTCTTGAAACACTTTGTGTTTAGAAATATATTTGAAGCTAAAATCGTTTAACACAAGATATATCTCGGTTTTGATGGGTTTTAATGCTAGATCCAACATAAAAACACATAAAAGGATACATATAAGCATGGAAATCATACAAGGCATACAAAACACATATAGATCTACACTTTCACTTGTATTCCCCCCCCCCCCCCCACAAAACTCATAAAAACAGAAAATAGGGGGTATGAAGCTCACCTTGGGGTGTTGATTCGGTTTTGCAAGGAAAAATGGAAGGAAAATGAAGTGTTTTTGGCCTTAGCTCCCTTTGATGAAGATCTCGAGTTTTGAGATGGTTCTAGGATGCAAGATCACGATTTTTGCATAGATTAGGAAAGGATTTTGATAACAAAAGAATTTAAACCATAGATCTATGCATAATCTTACCTTAGATGAAGAATTTTGTGGAGATTTCCTCTTGAATGCTTCCTAGAACTCGAGATTTTTGAGTGGAGAGGGAGAGTTGTTCTTGAGTGATCTAGAGAGAATTTGAGATATTTTTGGTGTGTGTATGTGTGTATGGCCGAGAGTGAGAGAGAGGAGAGAAGAGAGGTGATATTTGAGGTGATGTGCATGGAGAAATGAGATTAATGCATGGATATCCTATGGGTAAAGATGAGGTGTCATTTGCAAGTCCATTCTCTCTTGGATTTGGGCCTTGGGCCGAGAATGTGAAGGGAAAAAGGAAAAATTTGGGCTTTTGCCCCTAAGCCCACTATTAGAGGTAGTGTAGGGTATTTATTGGCCTTATAAAATAAAATTGTGATTTTTATGCTTTATTAAGCTAGGTTAGGTTAAATTTTGGATCAAAGCTTGTGATTTATTTCATTCTAGGCCCAATATGACCTAAAATGTTGAAATAAATTAGTGTGGGTCCAATTAGAGCCCAATTAGGGTCCTAAGCCCATGATAGTCCAATTGGAAGCTTATTGGTCCATTTGGATCCAAATAGGAAGTCCTAGTCCAAGTGGACTTAACAAGAACTTCTAGGGTCTCCAATTGTTTGATGACTACTTGTAGTGCTTGTATATTGTATTTGATTGAAGTTTTTGATTCACATTAGGTTGAATGTATAGATTACATGACACAAAATTTCCAGTTGTGACAAAAACACCATCTATGAGTTCACGGTTGTGAACTCATATGGATGAGGTGTTAAGGGGCTGAAAACTCCTCTATGAGTTTACTCCATATCCAAGCCTTATGTGACTTCAAACGCCACCCGGGTCCTTCCAAACACTTGTAATGAGGTGTTTCCGCAACTAGAAGTGTTTGTCCCTAACAAATAAATAATATAAGTCTTAATTAGTTACAAATGTGTATCTTTTCATAATTCATAGGAACCTCGTGCATTTGCAAACCCATAAATGACGTTTAGCATCCGAACCGACACATTCCGCGATTGGTGAATTCATACCCCTACCCTTTTTCAATGTTTTCAGGGGGAATACAAGCAAATTACAAAATTTTTGAAAACTTAACATTAATGTGTTTTCAATAAATATCTGGCAAACTTATAAATATTATTACCCCTTATGTATTCTGTTGAGCGTAAGGGATGATTTATCAACTACAACTATATGAATTTCAGTTAAGGAAATAACCAAAGTAATCAAATTATTATGGGAATAATTTGGGGTTCTTTAGTTCTTGTTTCATCACGTACTGATATGCATACAAAGTTATTAGATAAACTATGTCCGATTCAGTTTATCTCCGTTTCATTTGAATGTATTGCCAGATAGTTTCATTGTATGTATCTATATTCACTATATTATGTTTCATAATCTTTTGTATGTTTGATATCGTATGAGAACCCTGTGAATAATTTAGTACTAGCTTGTGAGTTTTATCATTACCCTTTTTGGGTTATCAGTAAATCCTCCCAGGAAGTGTAACCAGAGTCTCCTGGACGGAGAGCATGGAATTTGTGAATAGATCTATTCGGGGCTGACAATCCCACACCTTAAATCCTAGCTACAGTTAGGCGGGCACGCCTGGGGTGACAAATTCTTGGGTAGAGTTTCGACGTCTGACAAACGTCAAGGAGGTCTCTTTGTTGTATCAGCATGGTTACCCGACTCCCAATACGTATTAATATAAGTTTATTCATGGTATCGCTTTGGGTTTGGTTTTGACTTTGTTTCAATTCTATATCTACTTTCTATTTATAGTTTCCATATCTAGTACGGGATGATAGTCCCATGGTTTTCAGTCTATTGATATTATATCTAGTACGGGATAATAGTCCCATGATTTCAACCTATATCTTGTACGGGATGGTAGTCCCACGGTTTTGAAACTATATCTTGTACGGGATGATAATCCCATGGTTTTGAATCTATGTCTAGTTCGGCATGGTAGTCCCATGGTTTTCAATCCATATTTTTCATGTATATCAACTATCTTATATGTAGTACGGGATGTTAGTCCCAAGGTTTTCAAACTACTTTTCATCTACATTTCACGTATATTAAAGTATTTTATATCTAATTCGGGATAGTAATCCCATGATTCTCAATATATAGTTTTGTGTATTAAACTATACTCTGTGATATTCAATCGGTCTTGCATTTAGGAAATATGGGATTTTCCTGGGGTAACATATAACGCATAATTGAACTAGTAATGAAAGATAACTAAACTGTTTTACGTAAGAAAATATGGGATTTTCTTGGGTAACAAACCTTTTCAGAAAACTAAAGGAAACTGGTAAATTTTTCAGAAAACAAACATCTTATGAACTCACCAGCTTTATGTTGATTTTCAAACTGCTTGTATTCTCAGGTCTGCATTAGACAGGTACCCGGTGATCTCTTTTGGTGAAGACGGAGTGCGTAGAAGACACATCTTTCTTTTGTTCATATATACTATGTATCACAATTGTACAACTTACTTTCGAAACAAATGTAAACTTTCATATATGTAATGTAATGGTTGTTTACTTTGATTACTATGTGCATTGGATTTGATACTCAACGTGGAGTCAAACCCCGAAAATGTTTCCGCCTTCGGTTTTCGGGGTGTGACAGATTGGTATCAGAGCCCTTGTTTATAGTGAACGGAGTATACCAAACCTTACATGGTATAAAACTATAAACACTAAAGGGCCTAAGCGCTCTGAACTAAAAGTATCCTTCAAAATATAAGGATTTTCAAAAGTATACAAGTATACCGAGCCGTCGAGATCTATAACTACAAGTAGAACAAAACATAAGTAGATGGGTGTTGTATGCTGCGGTTAAACCTGGGCAGTTATGTAGTCGTGTCTAGGGTCAATATAGCCTGGCCAACTATATTCATTCGAGACACGGCCAACATGTGCTTGGGAGTGACTGTGGTATGGGGCATACCTGAAACTTACCCAATACCCCAAACAACAAGTCGTTAGCTCAATTCAATGTATGATTGGTCATCAAGCGGATAGACTAAC
This sequence comes from Lactuca saligna, assembly GCF_052625555.1. Classification (NCBI taxonomy): domain Eukaryota; kingdom Viridiplantae; phylum Streptophyta; class Magnoliopsida; order Asterales; family Asteraceae; genus Lactuca; species Lactuca saligna. The sequence continues at coordinate 122,267,404 of NC_136423.1, read as the reverse complement.
AAGTCTACTAGTCTTTAGCTCGAGTTAAATTAGACATATAGTGAATTGATTAATTTGGGTTATTAGCTCAATTCAATGTATGATTGGTCATCACATATTAGCTCCTACGATTATTTACCCACTTTTCTATTTAACTATAGGTTTTGGTCAATACTCTAGTCCTACAATTTTGCAATTCACAAAGATCATAAGATTCAAGTTCAATTAAGAAATATGGTCATACAAACTTAATTAAACTCAATAATAAATAAAAAACAGTTCTCATAAGCATGAAAGGCTCTTTAATAAGCTAAAGTAACAAATAACAAATAAAACTTAATCCTAACCATAAATCAAACCATAATAAGTGAAGCAAACCTACACTAAACAAAAGTCATAGGGTTTTAGCAAATGATTTCAGCAATCAAACATAGGAAAACGAAATGCATTGTAATAAACATGATTAAACTAAAGTAGAAAGTCAGAATTAAGAGTTGTATTGTCTTAATGCCCTCAATTCCCAAGCTATGATCGACTTCTTCACTTCCAAGCTTCAAAATAGATACTTGTCCTTCAAAAATCCACAATATCTTACAGTAAAAGATATAATTTTGGAGGAGAATGGCTTGTATTTATAATTTCTCGAAAATAGATCACCATGACGTGGTAAGCCCACTACGTCGTGGTCTTCGTGGTTATCTTGTATTCAACAAGTATTGTAAATCAGTCAGGAAAGTCCAATACACCACGTGGTGCGAATGTCACCATGATATGGAGAGTGTATTTTTTCTTCATTTTAAAATCTTGATTCAAACTCCTAGCTTCCAGCTTCCTTTCTACTCCAAGCCTGTCTTTTTATCCCTACATCACAATATCCAACAAATTAAGTATCTATTGTTCTATAAAGGGCATCAAACTAATTATAAATATTAAGAGATGATGTAAAATTATATGTATAGATATGTACATATCAAAATACCCTACATTTATTCTTTGATTTCCCTCAAGCAAATTGGCTTTTATTATCTTACCAATATCACATACGACAATCGATTTCAAACCCAACCATTATCCCAAGGCCACAATGCATGTATTTGTGTCTATGGTTCCTAAAAGCTAGCCATTCCTAAATACTCGTAATCCTTATGAACCTTCACCCATTAGCATATACCACATTGATTTTTGCAACTCTCTGAATCCATCCTCATAAATCTTTCTTAACCTCAAGGTTGTTTTGGTCAAAGTACCAAGCATACATAAATTCTAGAAAAATTACAACTTTGATACCACAATGGAGGTCTTTGGAATTCATCTCTTCTTTGATATTTTCCTTTCATTTTCTTTGAATTCACCAGCTTTTTGTTTGATTTTTGGTATCTTCAGTTTTTGGAAATTCTTCAGAATTTTTGATATTTTGATTTCATACTTTGATAGCTCCAACATTCTTCAACTTTTTGGTAATTTCTCTCTCTTTATATATATATATATATATATATATATATATATATATATATATATATATATATATATATATATATATATATCACGTTTTTCACTCAAGTCCTACATACTTAAGCAAGGAGCTTAACTTCAACCTTTATTGGTTAGAGGCATCAGTCTAAGTGCAATGTCCACATAAGCTCTCTTGGATAGATTTCAAGTACATGCTGCAAAATATATTATGCCATATAAACTACCAAATTATCTTTCATATCTCATAGCTTTTCACTAATAATGGGAAGCCACAAATACACTATAACATGTGTTGGCTTGGGTAAACATTTAGGCTCTCATCGGATCATCCCATCCAATACTAGAATTTTTTTTAATTAGCTAGGTTTTCCTAAATTAAATTATAATTTCAAGTCTATATGAATGCATATTTTTGAAAACTAGTAATGCCAATATAAAAAATCAAATGCTTTTTTTCTAATGCAATATACCCCCTACCCCACACTTATTTGATGCAATGCCATCATTGCATGTTGTGCAAGACATAAAAGTAAAAAGGGAGAAAAAGGAACAGACTCCTCTGGGATATAAGATGCATTGTGAATCGTGTTGTTATTTTGTAGGATTGCTTACTCATAAGTGTGAAAATGGAAGTAGTTGACCGCTACGGAACTTGACTCAAAAACTTGGACATTTATAATTCGTAATGTGTAGTATAAGACTCGAAAATCAGACTTGATAAGGCACTGCCTTGTGATAAAAGGTACCACATCATGTTGGGTTGGTTCAAAAAAAAAACTGTTTTATGTTAGCGACACCACGTCGTGGTGGTAGTAAAAATGATAAAAAAAAAATAAATAAGTGCATTCTTCAGCAGATTTTTTCAGTAAATTTGTCACCAACAAAGATATACATTTCTAGAAACGAGACTCTTCACTCGGTGGGTCAAAATAGCGCTCGATATGCTCAAGTATCACCTTTCTCGCCGCTTTCCTAATCTTTGTCTAAAACACATCAATCTCTCGTGAAAATAACTCCTCGGTGGTCCAGATACAGCTAGCAATGAACTCAATATACGACTCGGTATGAACTTCAGATGGTAAATAAAGTTCTGTACGCATCACAAAATCGTCCAAGCTCAGTTCGTACCTCTCTCCCCCCAAACAAAATGTGATCTTCTTTGGTTCATGGATACCAATTTGACCCCGGAATGTAACTATTGCCAAGAAGTCAACCACCAACTCCTTGTAGACCGTTTCTTGAATGTGAAATAATCTCCTCTATGCCATGCATACAAACCTCCCTTGAATGCCTTCAAAGGATTGAACTAAATATGGTTCAATAGCTTTCGAGAACCAACTTCTTCCATCCATGTCCAATTGACTATAGCTGGGACATGCATTTTGCGTTCTTTTATCCAAGAAAGTTCCAATCCATTGAGCTAACACTTATGGACCCACTAACCTCGGAAAAGTATACCATGGGAAGTCGGGACGACCCCCAGGTTGGTTTCTTCTACCACAGCTATCCATTGTCTGTAATAGAAATGAAAAAACAAAACGAAACAACGAATTGCAAGTTTTAAAGTCAAATCAACCAGATTAGACTGATTAATCACTAACCACATTGACGACCGCGACGAGTTGTCATGGTCGTCGAACTGGTCGAGTAAACTGGGAAGAATCAATCATGTTTTAGACCATAACCACTCAAACCAACTATAGGTTTTGCTAAGGGCATAATATCGTGTAAGTTCAAGTAAAATTCAAAGTATAATCATCAAAAACTAAGCCCAATTTTTATAAAAAATTCGGAACCCTAATTTATGAAATAGCCCCAAATATTAGTTTAAATCATCAAATGCGGACCATGGGGTACTCCTATACTTGATTATTACAAAGAAAAGAGGTTACAAATAATACCTTTTTGTTGTTAAAATCTAAAATTGGAAGGAGAATGGAAGACGATTTCGTGGGAGAAAGGAGACACGACGAGATGGGAAGTTGAAACGTAAAAGAAAATTTGATCGAGTTAGGAAAAAACCCTAATTTTTCACTACAGTTTTTTCGACAACACATCGTGGTTTTGACACCACATCGTGGTGGTTTATTGAAATTCGTGATTTTGCTTTCTTGTAACATCCCAAAAATACAAGCCAAAATTTTCATTTTTAACTCATTAATAAAACCATAATTATCCTTCAACATATAAAAATCATAAACTATGTATCTCAAAAAAAACATAACATCTATCAAATATATCAGAGTATAAGCGTCCCAGGCTGAACAAATGGTGTGTGCACTGCAATCTTCCCGAGATCCTATTTTGAAAACTGAAGCACCTGAAATCAAAACTGAAACTGTAAGCACGATGCTTAGTCAGTTCCCCAACTACCACATACCACACGAAGCACATATCACAAATAACATAACTCTAGGACTACTCCCACTGCATCGAGACAAATCCCGATATCTGCTTACCCAGCATTGGACTCCTGTCCGGCATCGGGCTCACCCCGACATCCAACCGCATCGGGCTCACCCCGACATCGGGATTGCCCTGGGATCGGGCTTCCCCTGATACATACACAACATAACATATATCATAAACACATAACATAATCACATAATCTGCATTGGGCTTGCCCCGACATCGGACCGAATTCCGGAACAACAACATATATCACATAAACTAGCATACATCGGGCTTGCCCCGAAATACATAATACATGGCATAATAACTAACTTACATCGGGCTTGCCCTGGCATCAGGCTTACCTCGGAACACATAACATATAACATAATCACATATACTACATCGGGTTTGCCCGACATCGGACTGAAGCCCGCAACATATAACACATAACATATAAACATGCATGAAACACAAAGACATCAAGCATACACAACTACTTCTTGGGACCGCCCTAGCATCGAACCAAAATCCGTAAACATATAGACTGCATCGGGCTAACCCCGACATACTCTACTACGTAAACAGGTCGACATTGGTGCCTTAGACCCGTTCCTACTGGAGGAAAACTCACCTCTCAAACTGGATGCTGAAAACTCAGGCGAGGGTATCTCTATCAACTGCTCCAACGACTCCCCAGCTATGACCAAAAATAAACACTGAGTCAAAAACTGAGAATCCATTTAATGGTAAAATGAATATTTTACCCCCTTTGATTAAAATTGGACCATGACCGAGGCCCAATCCTTTCTAGTCCTTCCAAACTCACTAAGGCCCATTAAAGTCCTCCAATGGCCCAATTTTCTAAATTGGGCCCAACTCCTCAAATGGGCTTTCCACCCAATCCCAAACTAGTCCATTGCCCTTAATCATCTCCTGGTGGCCCATCACGGCCCACCATCTGCTAAGCCCAAAGATTGGCCCTAACTGAGGCCCAATAATGTAAAATCCATAGTCTGAGTGTACACTGTGCGTACTGGCGTGTACGCCTAGCGTACTCCCCTGATAAGCCATATTCTTCAAAACTGCTTAATCCCTTAAGACACAACTTCCAAACTTCATATCTGAGTCTAATAATCCTTCTTAACCCATAAATTTGATCATTTGGTGGCTTACACCCCACCAAATGAGATAAACTTGCAAAAATAACAACAATATTCATGGAATTGGCTAGATCTCTTGCATGGATGCAAATGGGCCTTAAAGATTGCAACTTTACTGCTCAAGGGACTCAAATAACTTCATGGGTGGCAACCCTAAGTCAAGAAACGGATTTTCACCATAAAAATCCATTCTTGAAACCAAGAAAAGACACTAGCCATGAGAACCTAGATCTATGATGTAGAAGCATCGAGATGAGAACTTTATACCTTCAATAGGCTGGAAATGGTGTAAAACCTCTGGAGCTACAAGCTCACTTCAATATCTTGCTTCTTCTCTAAACACCTTCTTCTTCAAAAACACCAAAATACTCCTCTAATGGCCATCCTAACTCCAAAATCACTCAAAATAGAGCTAAGGGTCGATTTCTAGGGTTTAAACGGTGGAGGATAAAGATATTAGGTTTAGGTTATGAGATAAGGAGCTTAAATAGGGTCCAAGACCCTAAAATAGGGTTCACGTCTGATTGGCGTACGCCCAGTGTTCATATGGTACACCCATCGTACTCCGAAGAACATTCGCGACCATCCTGGTTAGTACGCCCAACGTACTCCAAAAGTACGCCCAACGTACTTCCTTCTTCACTATTACCCCCAGCGTACTCTTTCTATACGCCCAACATACTCGGCTAAGCTTGAAACCACTAAACTCTAAAAGCCATAACTTATTCGTTATAAATCCGTTTCGACGATCTTTATATCCACGAAAAGGTAACGAGAAACCCTATACTTCTATCAACTCATATCTTCCTTAAGATGTTCTCAACAAAATTCCATTTTCCACAAGAGCCGAAATTGACACTTTACCGAAATACCCCTAGGCTCCAAAACACAAACCAAACATCCGGAACACTTCTAATGCATCACTTGCACCCAAAATGGCCTAGATCTTCCCCTTTCAAAAGCCATAATCCTTATGAAGACCGACCTTTGGGCCACAGCCTCAGACTAAGAGTCAATTCAGAATAGGGCATTATATTTCTGTAAAGTCACCATGTCGTGGTGAATTTTACCACATCATCGCTATAAAAATTATTTAATTATGATCATTTTTTTTATAAAAATTTTCACCCTACACTCTGCCATTTCTCTCAACAAAACCCATATAAAAACTCAAAGGAGTGAAAAATCAAAAATAAAGCAAAATAAAGGAAAATTATCAAAAATAAAGAAAAATAAAAGAAAATGAAAGGAAATGAAAACTCTGAACCACAGGTTGCCTTCTGTAAGTGCTTCTTTTTGGGGAGTCATGAGTCGGACTCCTTCCGGCTCTATGTTGATTCGGCCCAAGTGAACTTCACAATTTCCCCTTTTTTTTTCTTCATTTGACATGCTTTCCTCATAGTGCTTTACCCTATATGCATTAACTTTGAAGGGTGTCTCATCTCTTGCTATGAACTCTATAGCCCCATGTGGAAAAACTTGTTTTACAATAAATGGCCCATCCCACCGTGTTTGTAATTTTCTGGGAAAAAGCTATAATCTTGAGTTAAATAGGAGAACATCCCCCACCCCCCTTGAAAGTCTTTGCGTCCTCTTGAACTTGCATCATGCCATTTCTTTGTTTTATCTTTGTAAATCAAGGAGCTTGTATATGCTTCATTTCGCAATCAAGAACATTAATTTGCATTAAAAGGTTTGCTTGAAGTTCATCCAATTCAAAATTACATATCATCAAAGCCCAATTTATGTTCAATTTCCACCTGCAAATGACAATTTTTCCATATACCAACCTATATTGTGTAGTACCAATAGGTGTTTAAAAGTGGTACAAAATGACCATAATACATCATTAAGCTTCACCGACCACTCCTTCTTATTACTTCCAACCGATCGCCCTAAAATTCTTTTCAATGCCCAATTTGTAACTTTGGTTTTTCCACTTGTTTGTGGATTATATGGTGTTGCAAATCTATGGTGTCCACCATATTTTTGTAATGCCTTTGCCAATTTTTCATTTGCAAAGCGAGTTCCCCGATCAATAATAAGAGCCTTCGAGACACCAAATCGTGAAAATAATCTTTTTAGAAATAAACCACTACTCGAGCATTGTTTTAAGGTAATGCTTGTGCTTCCGCCTTTTGGATACATAATCGATGTGACATCCCTAATTTTCTCGGCCAGAAAAGACTGATTTAGTTTATGCTTTTAAAAAAAATCAGAGTAATTTTCGAAACGATATTGCGTAATTTGTTCCCAAAAAGAATATAATAAAAATTTAACCAAACATTTCTTAAAGAAATAAATATTTTCATTATAAATCAAAAACCTCGGGATGTCATGTTCTGAAACAGACCAAAAGCATAAACAATAAATTATAAGCCTTACAACAGATATTTACAACTACAAACTTATAATTCAAAATCACTCTTCAACCTCCAAACTACGCTCGAGATACACTACATGTAATACAGAAAACTGAGTGGGTCAGGCTTGGGAGCCTGGTGAGCATATAGGGTTTTCAACCCACAATAAATAAATTTATTAATTTCATCAAACAACAATAACCCGATTACCCATTCCCGTTATCCTCACTTTACGTCCCTAAAACAACTATCACAAGGGACATAGCCTAAGGATTTTCATCGGGCGAATACACTGCTTTGGGGGTTTCCCAGCAATTTATGTCAAATAAGGAAACCGTTTGGGGGACGGAGTACAGAAATTGAACACCCAAGTTCAATAACGCCTCCAGGTAGCGAGCCTGCCAGCGTTCCACTGGACTGTCTAGAAGAGTCTGTGGTCGTCATCTAAATTCCGCTGGATGACTGAATCAGCAACAATATCAAGGCCTCACATCATTTTATTTCATCACACATCAACTATCTACCCATGTTTTACTCAACATTTTTGTAGATAAAAATACCTATACAGTTTAAAACATGTATAAACATTCATTCAACATTCATTTCAAATAAACAAACAATATAATTACACATAACACATATTTTATAGAAAATATTTCATATTTATGTGTAAGATGAAAGTGAATACACACTCACTTGTTAAGACGACAATGTGACAGTACTACGACTCTTAAAGTAATATTCTTTGATGAAACCGGGATGCTTTCTCAAAAACTGGGCTTCTCGCGGGCAGAGTTTTGGCTCGAAAACTCTTTTTCTCGGGATCTTTGGGGCTTCGAAACTTGCTTCGGGTGTCGGGAATGATATTGGGGCTATGAGGGGTTAAAAGTAGGTTAAAATAGAGTAAAGAGTGAAAGACAATTGAGTTTGTAAACAAAAACCCGTAAGCCATCGTTTTCTATTTATAGGGTGAAAATTTGAGGTTTACCTCGTGAACCAAGTATGCTCACCTCGTGAATTCAATACTGATCATCTCCTACGCTTTCCGTGTATCTTCTAGGCTCGAAAAGGTGTCATGCAAAGAATTCACCTCGTGATGGTCTAAATGTTTATGCCCTGAACTTCAAAAATTCATATCTTTTGCATACGAACTCCATTATTGACATTCTTTATATTCACATGTAGGTGAGATTATGCTCTACAACTTTCGTTTAAACTCCGTCGGCTAATTCTGAATTTATTTTTAATATTATATTTTTAACAGGCTGGGACAGGAAAAGTCTGTTAAAAGTTCATAACTTCTTCATCCGACATCTGTTTTCGTCTGCCTTTTTTCCATTGAACTACTATCAACAAGACCTTCGATTCTCGTTTAGATTGTTTCAGCTATAAATTGCTCGATTTAAATTTCAAGTTTTTATCTATCTACTGCTAAGCTGACACTTAGAAAAATCATAACTTCCTCATATGAAGTCAGATTTGAGCCTTCTTCCTATGCATGCTCTTGGTTTAACGAACTCTACGACTTTCGTTTAGATCGCTAAAGCTAAAAAAATCACTTTATCGTAAATTCAGTTTTTATGTCATACAGCATCGTGTCGGTTCTGTCGCGAAACGTTGACAGGTCATAACTTCTTCGTTATAACTCGGATTTCGGTATTCTTTATATCTCCTAAATCCTTATTTCAGCCACTACAACTTTCGTAATAGATATCAGCTTTATCTAATATTTATTTTCAATGCTCATTTTTATTCTTAATTCATTAACTTATAATAATTAAGAAAATAAACACATAATTCACATAATTCATGTTTATTACTTCGAAATGAGTTACAAAGGTTGACCTAGACTATTACATTATATTTAGTACTTAGCCTATAAACATTGGCATTACAATTCTCTCCTGCTTAGGATGATTTCGTGCATGGAATCATACATTAGCAAATAAATGTGGGTAGCGACTCCTCATGTCACTCTCTGTTTCCCATGTGAGATTTGGCCCATTCGCATCATACAAGCACTAATTTGACCATCTTGCATCGCAACTTCTTATTCTTACGGTCAATAAATTCCTCAGGATCTTCAATTAGCCTCTTGCTTTCATCCAACCTTAATTCAGAAATTGGAATTATGCTGAGAACATCTCCCGTGAACTTCCTCAAATAACACACTTGGAAGGTGTTATGAATACCATCTATTTCTTTTGGTAGTTCTAGCTTGTAAGCTTGGCTCTCAATATTCTGAAGAACTGTAAATGGTCCAATAAAGCTTGGACTCAACTTACCCCTTTTACCAAATCTTATAAGTCCCTTCCATGGTGAGACTTTAAGCAAAACCGAATCACCAACTTCAAATGTTATCGGTTTTCTTTTCTTGTCAGCATAGCTCTTCTGACGATCTTGAGCTGCTAACATCCTTTACCTAATTACTTTCAACTTTTCAGCAATTTGATGGACTATCTCGGGCCGCATAAACTATTTTTCCCCAGCCTCAAGCCAACAAGATGGTGTACGACACTTCTATCCGTACGAAGCTTGATAAGGTGCCATTTTTATGCTTGAGTGGAAACTATTATTGTAGGAAAATTCTACTAAAGGTAAATGTTCATCCTAGTTACCTTGGAATTCTAGGGTACATGCTCTCAGCATATGTTCAAGTTTTTTTATTGTTCGTTCGCTCTGACCATCAGTCTACGGATGGTAAGTTGTACTCCAACACAACTTGGTACCCAATTCCTCTTTTAGACTTTTCCAAACCCTTGATGTGAAACGGCTATCACATTCCGATACAATAATTAAAGGCACACCGTGAAGTCTTACTATCTCCTTCACGTAAGTGTTAGCAAGTTTATCCATAGACGATTTCTCATTGGCTGCTATGAAGTGTGCACTTTTCGTAAACTGATCAACGACCACCCAAATCATGTCGTGACCACTCTTCATTCTGGGCAGTTTAGTTACAAAATCCATAGTGATATCTTCCCATTTACCCATGGGTACAGGTAAAGGTTCTAAACTCCCATAGGGTTTCTGATGTTGTGCCTTCACTCTCGCACATGTCACACACTCGGCCACATAATTTGCACATCAAGCTTTATCGTCGGCCACCAGTAATAGGGTTTTAGGTCCCTATACATTTTAGTGCTGCCCTGATGAATTGAGTACATGGTTTTGTGAGCTTCTTCCATCAGAAGATCTCTTAATCCTCCTTTCTTAGGTACCCAAATCCGATATCAGAATACCTTCAGTCCGTGACTGTTTATACTGAATTCTAACATTTTCCCAAATGTTCTTCCTTCCGTTCATTCTTCTCTGAATCTTCTTCTTGAGCTTTCTTTATACTTTCCACAATTGTCGAGACAACTTCTATTCTGCACTTGGCCTTTTTCTTTCAAGATTGACTTTCTAACTGTGAGCATTAGGAACAGCATTGGCTTTATCGGGGTGGTAAAGTATGTCACAGTCGTAGTCCTTGAGTAATTCTAGCCAACGTCTTGGCCTCATATTTAATTCTTTCTGATTAAAGAGATATTGGAGACTCTTATGATTAGTGAAAAGTTTGCACTACATGCCATAGAGGTAATGCCTCCATATCTTTAGAGCAAATACTACCGCTGCTAATTCCAAATCATGAGTTGGGTAGTTATTTTCATGCTCCTTCAACCGTCGAGATGCATACGCTATCACCTTTTCTCTTTGGGTCAAAACACAACCCAACCCAACTACAAATGCATCTCTATAAACCACAAAGTCTTCATCTCCGTCAGGTAGAGAGAGAATCAGTGCTTCATATAATTTCTTCTTCAGCTACTAAAATGCTTCTTTGTGTTTATCACTCCAAGTATAAATAGCTCCTTTGTAGGTCAAAGCTGTTAATGGAGTAGTGATCGAAGAAAAGCTTTGGATAAACCTTCGGTAATATCCAGCTAATCCCAGAATGCTTCGGATATCCATGGGACTCTTTGGTTGTTCCCGCTTAGTTATAGCTTCAATCTTAGTTGGGTGAACCATAATCCCTTCTTGGTTAACCACATGACCCAAAAATTGAACTTCTTGAATCCAAAAATCACATTTGGAGAACTTTTCATATAACTTCTCCTTCTTTAATACTTATAAAACTTCTGGGAAGTGTCTGCCATGCTCCATCTGGATTTTTGAGTAAATCAAAATGTCATCTATGAACACTATCACAGATTTATCAAGGAATGGTTTACAAACCCTGTTCATTAAATCCAGGAATGTTCTTGGAGCATTGGTTAGTCCAAATGAAATAACCAAAAACTCGTAGTGTCCATATCTTGTTCTGAAAGCAGTCTTCTCGACATCATGCTCTCTCACCTTTAGCTGATGATATCTTGACTTTAGCTCAATCTTTGAAAAATATCTTGAACTTTGCAGTTGCTCGAACAGGTCATCAATCTTTGGCAACGGATACTATTCTTTATTGTTTCCTTATTCAGCTCTCTGTAATCAATACACATTCGCATGCTTCTGTCCTTCTTCTTTACGAATAACACCGGAGCTCGCCATTGCGATGAACTAGTTCTAATGAAACCTTTGTCCAATAATTCCTGAAGTTGGGTCATCAGATCCTTCATCTCTGATGGTGCTAATCAGTACGATGACTTTGTTATTGGCGTAGTTCCTGGAAACAAGTCGATACAAAATTCTACTTGTCGATCAGGGGGTAATCCAGGAAGATCTTCAGGAAATACTTCTGGATAATCACACACCAATGGTATACTCTGCACCTCCTTTTTCTCCTTCTTTCCATCGATCACGAATGCCTGATATGATGTGTATCCCTTGGCCAAACACTTTCTGGCTTTCATTGTGGAAATGAATCCAGAATTTACTCTGCGTTTGGTTTACTCTTACTATCTTCTTATTGCATAATATTTCAGCATCATTGGAGCTAAGCCAATCCATTCCTAGCACGATGTCGAAACCATTTAACTCAATAAGAAATAATTCCTCATGGAACTTATTCCTATTAAAGACGATGAAGATGTTTTTCATTTGGTGGCTAACAGGTATAAACTTGCCACTAGCAACCTCGACTATTAAAGCATTAACTAGTCTATCAATAGGCAAAGCTAGTTTTGTACCAAATTCATGCGAAATAAAGGAGTAGTTGGCTCCAGAATTAAACAAAATTTGGAAGGCAATTCGTTTACAATAAATTTACCTGAAGCGACATCAGCTTCTTCCTTTGCAGCTTCAAGTGTCATCTAGAAGGCTCTCGCTTTCGGATTTGGTGGAATGTTGGGTTTTGCTGCCTCCTTCTTTTTCGGATAGTCTTTCAAAATGTTCCCTTCCTCGTTACATCCAAAGCATGCCCTCTTGTTAGACGGACACTTATTGGCATAATGCCTAGTTTTTCCACACTTGTAGCAAGTCACCTCGTCACTACACTTCCCAGAGTGCTTTTTCTTGAACTTATCACGCCATTTCAGCTCACCTCCTTTTCCTCCAAACTTCTTCGAATCAGACTTCGAAAATTTGTTTTTCTTGCTGGAACCTGAAGTTCCTTCAAACTTTCTCTTATCACCAACTTCAACCTTGCTGGTGGTTCTTCCCTTGATCATTTCCACAACAGACTTGACAACCCAAATAGCTACCTCCAGAGTAGGTGAACTTAGATCCTCATTCACCAAATAAGGTGAGCTTAGATCCTCATTTACGATAGATATTTAAATCATTTATATCACTCTGAAACGTTTACATGCTAGTTCTAATACCGTTGTCATACAATTAGAATCCTAAACACATAAGGTTTCCAGATCTGGTCGGCACAGACCGTAGATTTGAACAAATATTATCATATATGGAAAACATATAACATTTAGCACATAAAATTATTTTAGGCATCTTTCCTAAAATATACTAGTGCTCATGTCTAAAATATGGTAGACACTCATCTCAAAATTATCACTTAGCATTCTAAGTTGAAGTCTAGAAATCCTACAAATTCCTAGTTCGCTTAAACTAATGCTCTAATACCAATTGTGACATCCCTAATTTTCTCGACCAGAAAAGACCGATTTAGTTTATACTTTTAAAATAAAATTAGAGTAATTTTCGAAAAGATGTTGCGTAATTTGTTCCCAAAAAGAATATAATAAAAATTTAACCAAACATTTCTTAAAGAAATAAATATTTGCATTATATATCCAAAACCTCGGTATGTCATGTTCTGAAACAGACCAAAAGCATAAACAGTAAATTATAAGCCTTACAACAGATATTTACAACTACTGACTTATAATTCAAAATCCTTCTTCAACCTCCAAACTACGCTCGAGATACACTACATGTAATACAGAAAACTGAGTGGGTCAGGCTTGGGAGCCTGGTGAGCATATAGGGTTTTCAACCCACAATAAATAAATTTATTAATTTCATCAAACAACAATAAACCGATTACCCATTCCCGTTATCCTCACTGTACGGCCCTAAAACAACTATCACAAGGGACATAGCCTAAGGATTTTCATCGGGCGAATACACTGCTTTGGGGGTTTCCCAGCAATTTATGTCAAATAAGGCTACCATTTGGGGGATGGATTACAGAAGTTGAACACCCAAGTTCAATAACGCCTCCATGTAGCGAGCCTGCCAGCGTTCCACTGGACTGTCTAGAAGAGTCTGTGGTCATCATCTAAACTCCGCTGGATGACTGAATCAGCAGCAATATCAAGGCCTCTCATCATTTTATTTCATCACACATCAACAATCTACCCATGTTTTACCCAACATTTTTGTAGATAAAAATAACTATACAGTTTAAAACATGTATAAACATTCATTCAACATTCATTTCAAATAAACAAACAATATAATTACACATAACACATATTTTATAGAAAATATTCCATATTTATGTGTAAGATGAAAGTGACTACACACTCACTTGTTAAGACGATAATTTGACAGCACTACGACTCTTAAAGTAATATTCTTTGATGAAACCAGGATGTTTTCTAAAAAAACCGGGCTTCTCGCGGGCAGAGTTTCGGCTCGAAAACTCTTTTTCTCAGGATCTTCGGAGCTTCGAAACCTGCTTCAGGTCTTGGGAATGATACCGGCACTTTGAGGGGTTAAAAGTAGGTTAAAATAGAGTAAAGAATGAATGAGAATTGAGTTTGTAAACAAAAACCTGTAAGCCATCGTATTCTATTTATAGGGTGAAAATTTGAGGTTCACCTCGTGAAACATGTATGCTCACCTCGTGAATTTGATCATGAACATCTCTTAGGCTTGTTGTGTATCTTCTAGGCTCGAAAGGTTTCATGTAATGAATTCACCTCGTGAATTTCAATGTTCACCTCATGAAGGTCTCGAAGTTTGTGCCCCGAACTTCAAAAATTCATATCTTCTACATACGAACTGCGTTTTTGATGCTCTTTATATCCACGTGTAGGTGAGATTATACTTTACAAATTTCGTTTAGACTCCATCGGCTATTTTTGATTTTTTTTTAATATTATATTTTTAACGGGCCGGGACGGGATAGAAAAAGTCTGTTAAAAATTCATAACTTCTTCATCTGACATTCGTTTTCGTCTGCATTTTTTCCGTTGAACTACTATCAACAAGATCTTCGATTCTCATTTATATTGTTTTGGCTATAAATCGCTTGATCTAGATTTTGAGTTTTTAGCTGTCTACTGCTAAGCTGAAACTTAGAAAAATCATAACTTCCTCATACGAAGTCAGATTTGAGCATTCTTCCTATGTACACTCTTGGTTTAACGAACTCTATGACTTTCGTTTAGATCGCTAAATCTAAAAATCACTTTATCGTAAATTCATTTTTTATGTCATACAGCATCGTGCCGGTTCTGTCGCGAAACTTTGACAAGTCATAACTTCTTTGTTATAACTTGGATTTCGGTATTCTTTATATCTTTGGAATCCTTATTTCAGCCACTACAACTTTCTTAATAGATATCAACTTTATCTGATATTTATTTTCGATGCTCATTTTTATTCTTAATGCATTAAATTATAATAATTAAGCAAATAAACACATAATTCATGTTTATTACTTCAAAATGAGTTACAAAGTTTGACCTAGACTATTACATTCTCTTTAGTGCTTAGCCCAGAAACACGGACGTTACAATCGACCACCACTAATATATATTTATTTCCTCGAGACATTGGAAAACGTCCCATGAAGTCGACCCCCCAAACATCAAATATTTCACAAACTTGGATCACACTTTGGGTCATCTTGTTTTGGGAGAAAATGTTTCCTGACTTTTGGCATGAATCATATTCTTTGAAAAATTGGGTAGCATCTTTAAAAGTTATAGGCCAATAAAATACGGAATCAAAGACCTTCTTTTTCGTATACTGTGATCCATGATGTCCTCCGGTGGGCCCTTTATGGCAATGTTTCAAGTTTTCTAAACTTTCTTTACTGAACACACATCTTCTTATCATTCCATCGACACAGATTCTGAAGAGGTATGGCTCATCCCAAAAGTAGTACTTGACTTCTGAAGATAGTTTCTTCTTTTGTTAATGAGTTAGTTCTTTTGGAAGATAATCGGTAGCCAAGTAGTTGGCTATGTCTGCATACCGTGGCACCTCTCCCACGATTACCATCAAATATTCTTCAGGAAAGTCATCTCCAATCTTGTTTTCTTCTAACTCTTCCAATCCCGGGTTTTCAAGTCTTGATAAGTGATCAGCCACCACATTCTCCATTCCTTTTTTATCCCTTATTTCTATGTCAAATTCTTGTAATAGTAGCACCCATCGTATTAATCTTGGTTTAGCATTTTTTTTATCAAAAAGATACTCAAGGGTAGAATGGTCAGTAAACACAATGGTTTTAGATAAAACTAAGTAAGGGCGGAATTTGTCAAAAGCATAGACCACAACAATGAGCTCCTTTTTGGTAGTAGTATAAAGCCGGATTGAGAGTCTTGCTTGCATAATATATAGGTTGAAAATGTTTATCAACCCTTTTTCCAAGAACAACTCCAATTGCAAAGTAACTTGCATCACACATAAGCTCGAATGGGAGATTCCAATTTGGGGCGATCATGATAGGGATATTGGTTAATTTCTCCTTTAATAGTTCAAAGGCTTCAAGGAATTCTTTGAAGAAATCAAATATACAATCTTTCAAGAGAAGTTATGTTAATGGCCTTGTGATTTTTGAGAAGTCCTTTATTAATCGGCCGTAAAATCCCGCATAGCCCATAAAACTTCTTACCCCTTTCACATTTGTGAGAGGTGGTAACTTGGCTATTGTGTCAACCTTTGCACGGTCCACCTTTATCCCTAATTTGGAGACTTTATGCAACAAAATAGTTCCTTATTTAACCATAAAATGGCATTTCTCCCAATTTAAGACCAAGTTGGTCTTTTCACGTCTTACTAACATTAAGTCAAGGTTGGACAAGCAATCTTCAAAAGAGGAGCGAAAAACCAAGAAATCATCCATGAAGACCTCTAAAAAATTTCCAACCATGTTGTGGAAGATTTCCATCATGCACCTTTGGAATGTGGCAGGTGCATTGCATAACCCAAATGACATTCGTCTATAAGCAAAGGTCCTGCTCGAGCAAGTAAATGTGGTCTTTTCTTGGTCTTGAGGATTGATAGGGATTTGTAAGTATCCTGAAAAACTATATAAAAACAGTAATAGAGATGAACATATAATCTTTCAAGTATTTGATCAATAAATGGTAAAGGTAAATGGTCTTTGCATGTAGCATCATTTAGCTTACGGTAATTGATGCACACACGCCAACCAATTACTATTCTTGTTGGAATGAGCTTGTTTTTTTCGTTGGTGACTATAGTCATTCCTCCTTTCTTAGGTACCACGTGCACCAGACTCACCCATTTGCTATCCGATATTAAATAAATGATACCGACATCCAAAAGTTTGACTACCTCTTTCTTCACTACTTCTTGCATGTTTGGATTTAATCTCATTTAGCATTGAACCAATAGCTTAGCTCCTTCTTCTAGGTTGATTTTATGCGAACAATACGCGGGACTAATGCCTTTAATGTTGGTGATCTTCCATGCTATGGCATTTTTTCATTTCTTAAGTACCTCCACTAGCATTTCCTTTTCATGTTTTGTGAGATCAGATGCTATCATGATCGACTTTTGTTGACCTTCTTCCAAAAATTTATACTCCAGATGTTCAGGCAAAGATTTCAACTCAATTTTTGGTTTTTGTTCTATGACCACGACTTGGGTATCCTGCCATGTTATGGTGTCTCGGTTTTTAACGTTTAATTATGAAAATTTAGATGAGCACGTCATGGTGTCAGGGTTTTCCACATCCTTCTTGTGTTATTGAGTCCCTTGAGCCCATCTGGAGGATGAAACCTAAGATCTAGATTATAGGGGGTCTTGTAAGCTCAAGGACCCAAGCTTTATGGAGCTAGAGGCAAGCCTATGAATACCAAACCCTTGTTGGAGCTTGTATTGACATTATGGAGAAAATATGCTATGCATGAACGTAAAGATCGAAGCTTTACATGACATTCGAGACTTACGAGACTAGATCTAGAGTTTGGAGTGGTAGATCGACCTTAAAATGCTTGAATGAGAATACAGACTGAATGGACTCGCCGAATCAATGAGCTAACTCGACAAGTTGACTAGAGTTTTCCCCCGATTAGTCTGGACATGGGTAAATCGGTGAGTTGATGAGAAAAATCGACGAGTTAAGTTAGGTTTCCACGATGTTCTGAGGAACAATAGGGACTCAGTGAGTCACATAGATGCACTCGGCGAGTCAGGTCAACATGGTCAGTTAACTCGAGTGTTGACTTCTATTGAATTTAGGGTTTGGCCAAGGCAGAGATTATGATCTTCCAATAAAATTTGCTTTACCAGTGCTCCAAATCATTGTTGATTCAACAACATCAAGCAAATAGGTAAGATCATTAAGGGTTATGTCATGGTCTGTCATATTATAGTCCTTAAAGAAGTCACTATGTGATTTAGGAAGTGATTGAAGAACCTAGTCAACAACCAACTTCCTCAAGACTTTGACACCCAACTCTCCCGCCTTATCAATATGTGACTTCATCTCCAAGATGTGATCACACATAGACTTTCCATCTTGTCAATAGGGCTTGAGTGACCTTGAACTTTTCAAGTCTTTGAACTTGTGGGTCAGGGAGAATAATTGGAGGAGGTGGAGGTAGTGAAGTATGATTTCCAGTCCCATTAATGCACAACAAAGGGATTAATCTTTCACCTTGATCATCATGGGGATATCATCTTCATTAGGAAGGCTTTGTCTAAAAAAGAAAAAGAAGACCATAGTTTTCATAACTAGACATCTATGAGGGAGAAATTTCAAGTTTAGTTGATTTAAGTCCTTAATATAACACCCAATATGAGATATTAAGGCTAGGACCCAACACAATATTTTATAACTTAGAAGAGGGATGTCGTAATCCAAGCTACAAATATTTGAAAGTAGGTAAATGACGATTTACCAATATCCACCACGAAAAACAAAAAAGAATTTTAGGTATTAAGTTATTGAAACTCCTAGATACTTTGAGATTCATTGAACTTTTCAATGGCATGTTTAAATCTAGATTGTGCCCTTCAAGTTTGTGACTGGGATGTCGAGGATCACCAACAAGGAGTGAATAACCATGCAAATTAACTTGGTACACCTAATGTTACAAACACCTAATCAATGTGCTGGTTAACCACACACGCTCCATTGATCTATGATTAACATCAAGATACCCTTTGACACATATTGTCAGTCCCAAATTAGTGTTCCAGTTAACCACACATGTTCCACTAACGACTTAACAAGGTTCAAAGTGCAATTTCATGGGTTAGCACCAAATTCACGTTTTCCTAAAGTAACTAAGATTGTGAATTTAATAAAGTTTAGTTACATTATATTTATCATTATACTTTTAATAAAGAGAGAACTAATGTTTTGTCCTACCCGTTCGGCTAACGACCCTCCACCAGTCAAGGAAGCAGTGGGTGAGAGTGGACACCCATTAAACTGCTATTCTATAGGCAGTAACCTTATCCCCCACCCTTATAGACTAGCTTCGTGAATGAGGCCTACTAACGATAAGACCAACTTTTTAGTTATACATATAATATATTACAATTTAATATTATAATAGTATAAGGGTGTATATTAGACATTTAAAATACTTGGTGGTTTAATCTATTAATTAAACTAGACTTTTAATTTAATTAAACTTAAACCATATATTTATGGATTTAATAATACTCTTTTAACTAAACGCTTTAATTAACTATTAATAAAGTCCATTTAATTAATTGTTTAAGTTATGAACCCAAGAGTTTTAGAATTCAATTTTTTTCATAAAATACTTTTTTTCAAATTCCAAAATTTGAGGGAAAGTTTTTAAATCTTGAAAACTTTTGGATTCCATAACTTATGGAGTTAAATGCTTGTTTTATGATGAAACTTTTCATGCTCCATAACTTAAGAACAAGTTATGGAATTCCTTAAAACATTAACACCAAGTTTTGTAACTCCATAAAAAACTGAATCAAATTTAAAAAAAAAAAAAAAAAAAAAAAAAAAAAACTTTCATATCCATAACATATGGAGGTTTAAAAAACTCTTTAGATCAAACTTTTAAAACTAATAAAATAATCATATCATTTTATCTTTTACTAAATTTGACCTAATTCAACTCATATAGCAAATGATTCAAATTTTACAAATAATTAGTTTTTCACAAAACAAGTAATTATCTTAAAATTTGACAAACTTTATATTTTTTTTTCTTTTTTTTTCAACTTTGAAAATCAAACATTTGCAAAAATATAACAGAAAACAACTCATGACTCTGATACCGCTGTTGGGTTTTGTATACTACAACATCCTATGGTGAACATACAACCCTAGAAGCTTTGGATCTATGTCTTCACTAATTATACATGCAAATGGTTTCCAAAGATTTAAGCCTACAACTAGCATACAAATGATATAAACTACATAAAATACTAGTTAGAAGTTTACCTCTTTGTGTAGCTTGTAGAACTTGATGAATTTAGCCTTAAAGAGATTAGCCCCAATAGTATGGAAGCCTCAAATGAAGTCACAACACATCATGGACAAAGGTGGAACTTGAGAGAGAATTCCATGCTCCCAAAAACACCCATCAACTCCACGGACAAGCATGTAGGCATTTTTTAGGTTAAGAACATGTATTTATATGTTGGATTTCAAGGGTTATGGGTATAACCCAAATCCATACCCATGGGTTTATGATCCATGGTTCATGTTGACCAACTCTTTATGTATCCATACATGAACTTGGTCCAACATGGATCATAAGCCCAACACATATAAATATAACTAATTATCATAATTAGTCCCCATAGATTTAATTAGTATCTTTTGATCACTAAATTAATTATTGATCAATACTAATTAAAACATATGATATTAATATATTATAACTTATAATATATTAATAAATCATATATAACCTTTCTCTCAAGAGTCCATCCTAACAAATTGTCCTGATGATATGCAACCCAAATGGACCATGCTACTCTCTGGTAGAGTACATACCAATAATAGTTAAGAGCTTAGACATCTAATCTAACAGTTACTCCTCATGTCGAAAGTTGATGTTTCCCGGCTCTAGTTGAAGAAGAGTTTAACAATCAATGAAGGAGGGAGATTTTCGATATTCAAGCCATTTGGTACTTCGAGTAAAGACAAAGGGAAAGGTCTTAAGCTCACTAACAAAGAAAAGAAAAAAAATGAAAGAACTACAGATTAAGAATGTTAGACAAATTAATAGTTTTTTTAGACAGAGAGATAATGATCCTCTTGAAATGAATAAGGGAAATGTGAACAAATTTTGGAACTATGAAAAAATACAATATGTTGCTTTTGGAGAAGCAGATGCCTCTAAGAAGTTACCAAAAGAGAGTTACATAATTGAGAATTCACCAATGTCACAACTAGCCTTTTCATTCAATCCTACTATGTTCATGTTTGTATAGTTCAAGCTTGTAGATAATTTTTGTGAAGATGAAAATTTCAAGTATATAAAGATGAGGTTTCATGTTGTGTTGGGATAGAAGGAAGAACAAGTCTAGTCCTTGAAAAAAAACTTTGAAGTTGATTTCCATATCAAATGATGTTCTGTTTGAAGATTTTATACAAAATTATCGATATAAGGTGATAAGAGCAGATAATATTGTTTTTTTGTTCACTATTATAGACTTCCTATTGACGAATGTGAATGACCTGATCACATTGGCTTATATGATCAAACCTTGGATGATAATCATGTGACAGATAAAATGGTGTATGTGTTGGAAAATGATTATCTCTAGAACTATATTGATTGCTATTTAGTATATATTGGTTTCTCAGACTTCGAGATAGACAAGACATATAACAAGCCTAGGAACAATCTAAATTCTATAATTGACGATGTAGATTTGTGTCACACCCCAAAACCAAGAACGGCGGAAACGTTCTGGGGCGGAAGACGTCATGTAAAGTATCACAACACAGTAAATGTAAATAAGCAAACAGCATCATCCATTGCATTAAATATATATAAATTTTAATACAAGCGTATTCTTTACAGTTTTAGACACCAAAAATATAATGCGGATCAAAATAATATGATGAGTCTTGAAATGCGCTCCATCTTCTCAAAAGTTGGCATCGGTACCTGTCTACTGATGACCTGAGAATACAAGTTATTTTGAAAGAGTTTTTCAGCTTTAAGCTGGTGAGTTCATAAGTATTTTAATGTCGATGTTCGTTTTTAAAACGTTTGAACCTGTGGTAAGTATAAGTTGTAAACTGTATGTAATTGTTTGTAAAAGTTTGAATCTCTCAGAAAAACCTATATTTTCTGTTAATGTAGCCTTCTACCAAGGCTTAACTGTTTTGTATGCTCGTTTGTTGTAAAAGTGTGTAATTTCCCAAGTGTAACTATTATTTAACAAAATATAGTTTGTACATTTAAGTTTAAGTGAGGTTATCACTAAAATATAATGGGTAAATCATTGTAGTACTATAGTTTTGTTTTAAGTGAGGTTATCACTAAAATATAATGGGTAAATCATTGTATGCTCGTTTGTTGTAAAAGTGTGTAATTTCCGAAGTTGTCCAACGCCGAAAACCCATTCTACCCATAAAAATGCACCGTTTATCAATTCGTTCCTATTTCGTTTTGGGTTAAACTATTTAAACTTATATGTTTATTATAATCTAACGAGTGTCCAAACCCCTTAGGAACTCATGAAATTAGCCCAAAATGTTTATTTCAGAAATTATAGAAACATCCCCGCCGGGTTACGGAAACTTAATCGGGTGCGACCAAAAGCCCCGTTTAATGCCAGTATCGGGTAGAATTCCACTGTGTCCAAGTTTTGAGACATATTTAAATATTTTCAAGCTTTCATTTGAAGCTTTTGCTTCATCTCTCTACTCTCTCTCTAACCACTCTCCTCAAACCAAGTTTAAGGGTCCAAAATCATCAAATTTAAGCTCCAAATCACCAAGGTAACTACCCTAACTCCTAGTATAACATCTTAGGCCTTCAAATTCGAGTTCAAATCACGGAATAGGACCATATTCATGAGTTTACGGCCCTAGACCAGTCCTAGGCCGTGAACTCACATAAAATGGGTTTTGCAGCCCAAAAACCCTGCCAATCGACCTTTGGAGCTTAGATATGGCTTAATAGCTTAATGGATTGGACTTAGAATGCCTTAAACATGGATTTTGAAGAGTAAACATGAGTTTACTGCCCAAGAGCATGCTTGGGACGTAAACTCATATAAATGGGGTTTTTATGCCCTTAAACCCTTCCAAAACTCCATTGAACCTTAGATATGAATTTTAGAATATTGGATTTAGCTTTGGAACACCTTGAACATTAATTTAGAGGAGGAAACTTGAGTTTACTGCCTAAGATCATGCTTGGGCCGTAAACTCATTATCTTGGGGAGTAAACTCCTTCTAATGTGTTAAAATGCCATTTACACACACCATAAGCCTTGGGATAAATTCTAGAAGTGTCTACAAACAAGATTTGGACCTTAAAACATATTAAATCCCCCATCTAAGGAGTTCACAGCCATGAGGGGGTTCATGGGCTGTAAAATCCTAAATCCATGCCAAAAGTCCCCTAAAAATCCATTCAAGGTTTGGGAAAATCATTGGAATCACATGTGATTGTTTAAAGACCAAAACATTAAGGATTCTATGTGTGGGGGAGTTTACGGCCGTAAACTCCAAGTTTACTGTCGTAAACTCCAATAAATGGTCCCTAAGTGAGTTTTAATTCCTTCCAAAGCCTAAAACCCAAACCTAGCATTAATACCAAATGGTGTGAAGCCATTTTGCACCCAAAAACACCATCTATGAGTTCACGGTTGTGAACTCATATGGATGAGGTGTTAAGGGGCTGAAAACTCCTCTATGAGTTTACTCCATATCCAAGCCTTATGTGACTTCAAACGCCACCTGGGTCCTTCCAAACACTTGTAATGAGGTGTTTCCGCAACTAGAAGTGTTTGTCCCTAACAAATAAATAATATGAGTCTTAATTAGATAAAAATGTGTATCTTTTCATAATTCATAGGAACCTCGTGCATTTGCAAACCCAGAAATGACGTTTAGCATCCGAACCGACACATTCCGCGATTGGTGAATTCATACCCCTACCCTTTTTCAATGTTTTCAGGGGGAATACAAGCAAATTACAAAATTTTTCAAAACTTAACATTAATGTGTTTTCAATAAATATCTGGCAAACTTATAAATATTATTACCCCTTATGTATTCTGTTGAGTGTAAGGGATGATTTATCAACTACAACTATATGAATTTCAGTTAAGGAAATAACCAAAGTAATCAAATTATTATGGGAATAATTTGGGGTTCTTTAGTTCTTGTTTCATCACGTACTGATATGCATACAAAGTTATTAGATAAACTATGTCCGATTCAGTTTATCTCCGTTTCATTTGAATGTATTGCCAGATAGTTTCATTGTATGTATCTATATTCACTATATTATGTTTCATAATCTTTTGTATGTTTGATATCGTATGAGAACCCTGTGAATAATTTAGTACTAGCTTGTGAGTTTTATCATTACCCTTTTTGGGTTATTAGTAAATCCTCCCAGGAAGTGTAACCAGAGTCTCCTGGACGGAGAGCATGGAATTTGTGAATAGATCTATTCGGGGCTGACAATCCCACACCTTAAATGCTAGCTAAAGTTAGGCGGGCACGCCTAGGGTGACAAATTCTTGGGTAGAGTTTCAACGTCTTACAAACGTCAAGGAGGTCTCTTTGTTGTATCAGCATGGTTACCCGACTCACAATACGTATTAATATAAGTTTATTCATGGTATCGCTTTGGGTTTGGTTTTGACTTTGTTTCGATTCCATATCTACTTTCTATCTATAGTTTCCATATCTAGTACGGGATGATAGTCCCATGGTTTTCAGTCTATTGATATTATATCTAGTACGGGATAATAGTCCCATGATTTCAACCTATATCTTGTACGGGATGGTAGTCCCACGGTTTTGAAACTATATCTTGTACGGGATGATAATCCCATGGTTTTGAATCTATGTCTAGTTCGGGATGGTAGTCCCATGGTTTTCAATCCATATTTTTCATGTATATCAACTATCTTATATGTAGTACGGGATGTTAGTCCCAAGGTTTTCAAACTACTTTTCATCTACAGTTCACGTATATTAAAGTATTTTATATCTAATTCGGGATAGTAATCCCATGATTCTCAATATATAGTTTTGTGTATTAAACTATACTCTGTGATATTCAATCGGTCTTGCATTTAGCAAAATATGGGATTTTCCTGGGGTAACATATAACGCGTAATTGAATTAGTAATGAAAGATAACTAAACTGTTTTACATAAGAAAATATGGGATTTTCTTGGGTAACAAACCTTTTCAGAAAACTAAACGAAACTGGTACATTTTTCAGAAAACAAACATCTTATGAACTCACCAGCTTTATGTTGATTTTCAAACTGCTTGTATTCTCAGGTCTGCATTAGACAGGTACCCGGTGATCTCTTTTGGTGAAGACGGAGTGCGTAGAAGACACATCTTTCTTTTGTTCATATATACTATGTATCACAATTGTACAACTTACTTTCGAAACAAATGTAAACTTTCATATATGTAATGTAATGGTTGTTTACTTTGATTACTATGTGCATTGGATTTGATACTCAACGTGGAGTCAAACCCCGAAAATGTTTCCGCCTTCGGTTTTCGGGGTGTGACAGATTGGTATCAGAGCCCTTGTTTATAGTGAACGGAGTATACCAAACCTTACATGGTATAAAACTATAAACACTAAAGGGCCTAAGCGCTCTGAACTAAAAGTATCCTTCAAAATATAAGGATTTTCAAAAGTATACAAGTATACCGAGCCGTCGAGATCTGTAACTACAAGTAGAACAAAACATAAGTAAATGGGTGTTGTATGCTGCGGTTAAACCTGGGCAGTTATGTAGTCGTGTCTAGGGTCAATATAGCCTGGCCAACTATATTCATTCGAGACACGGCCAACATGTGCTTGGGAGTGACTGTGGTATGCGGCATACCTGAAACTTACCCAATACCCCAAACAACAAGTCGTTAGCTCAATTCAATGTATGATTGGTCATCAAGCGGATAGACTAACAAGTCTACTAGTCTTTAGCTCGAGTTAAATTAGACATATAGTGAATTGATTAATTTGGGTTATTAGCTCAATTCAATGTATGATTGGTCACCACATATTAGCTCCTACGATTATTTACCCACTTTTCTATTTAACTATAGGTTTTGGTCAATACTCTAGTCGTACAATTTTGCAATTCACAAAGATCGTAAGATTCAAGTTCAATTAAGAAATATGGTCATACAAACTTAATTAAACTCAATAATAAATAAAAAATAGTTCTCATAAGCATGAAAGGCTCTTTAATAAGCTAAAGTAACAAATAACAAATAAAACTTAATCCTAACCATAAATCAAACCATAATAAGTGAAGCAAACCTACACTAAACAAAAGTCATAGGGTTTTAGGAAATGATTTCAGCAATCAAACATAGAAAAATGAAATGCATTGTAATAAACATGATTAAACTAAAGTAGAAAGTCAGAATTAAGAGTTGTATTGTCTTAATGCCCTCAATTCCCAAGCTATGATCGACTTCTTCACTTCCAAGCTTCAAAATAGATACTTGTCCTTCAAAAATCGACAGTATCTTACAGTAAAAGTTATAATTTTGGAGGAGAATGGCTTGTATTTATAATTTCTCGAAAATAGATCACCATGACGTGGTAAGCCCACTACGTCGTGGTCTTCGTGGTTATCTTGTATTCAACAAGTATTGTAAATCAGTCAGGAAAGTCCAATACACCACGTGGTGCGAATGTCACCATGATATGGAGAGTGTATTTTTTCTTCATTTTAAAATCTTGATTCAAACTCCTAGCTTCCAGCTTCCTTTCTACTCCAAGCCTGTCTTTTTATCCCTACATCACAATATCCAACAAATTAAGTATCTATTGTTCTATAAAGGGCATCAAACTAATTATAAATATTAAGATATGATGTAAAATTATATGTATAGATATGTACATATCAAAATACCCCACATTTATTCTTTGATTGCCCTTAAGCAAATTGGCTTTTATTATCTTACCAACATCACATACGACAATCGATTTCAAACCCAACCATTATCCCAAGACCACAATGCATGTATTTGTGTCTATGGTTCCTAAAAGCTAGCCATTCCTAAATACTCGTAATCCTTATGAACCTTCACCCATTAGCATATACCACATAGATTTTTGCAACCCTCTGAATCCATCCTCATAAATCTTTCTTAACCTCAAGGTTGTTTTGGTTAAAGTACCAAGCATACATAAATTATAGAAAAATTACAACTTTGATACCACAATGGAGGTCTTTGGAATTCATCTCTTCTTTGATATTTTCCTTTCATTTTCTTTGAATTCACCAGCTTTTTGTTTGATTTTTGGTATCTTCAGTTTTTGGAATTTCTTCAGAATTTTTGATATTTTGATTTCATACTTTGATAGCTCCAACATTCTTCAACTTTTTGGTAATTTCTCTCTCTTTATATATATATATATATATATATATATATATATATATATATATATATATATATATATATATCACGTTTTTCACTAAAGTCCTACATACTTAAGCAAGGAGCTTAACTTCAACCTTTATTGGTTAGAGGCATCAGTCTAAGTGCAATGTCCACATAAGCTCTCTTGGATAGATTTCAAGTACATGCTGCAAAATATATTATGCCATATAAACTACCAAATTATCTTTCATATCTCATAGCTTTTCACTAATAATGGGAAGCCACAAATACACTATAACATGTGTTGGCTTGGGTAAACATTTAGGCTCTCATTGGATCATCCCATCCAATACTAGAATTTTTTTTAATTAGCTAGGTTTTCCTAAATTAAATTATAATTTCAAGTCTATATGAATGCATATTTTTGAAAACTAGTAATGCCAATATAAAAAATCAAATGCTTTTTTTCTAATGCAATATACCCCCTACCCCACACTTATTTGATGCAATGCCCTCATTGCATGTTGTGCAAGACATAAAAGTAAAAAGGGAGAAAAAGGAACAGACTCCTCTGGGATATAAGATGCATTGTGAATCGTGTTGTTATTTTGTAGGATTGCTTACTCATAAGTGTGAAAATGGAAGTAGTTGACCGCTACGGAACTTGACTCAAAAACTTGGACATTTATAATTCGTAATGTGTAGTATAAGACTCGAAAATCAGACTTGATAAGGCACTGCCTTGTGATAAAAGGTACCACATCATGTTGGGTTGGTTCAAAAAAAAAACTGTTTTATGTTAGCGACACCACGTCGTGGTGGTAGTAAAAATGATAAAAAAAAAAAATAATAATAAGTGCATTCTTCAGCAGATTTTTTCAGTAAATTTGTCACCAACAAAGATATACATTTCTAGAAACGTGACTCTTCACTCGGTGGGTCAAAATAGCGCTCGATATGCTCAAGTATCACCTTTCTTGCTGCTTTCCTAATCTTAGTCTAAAACACATCAATCTCTCGTGAAAATAACTCCTCGGTGGTCCAGATACAGCTAGCAATGAACTCAATATACGACTCGGTATGAACTTCAGATGGTAAATAAAGTTCTGTACGCATCAAAAAATCGTCCAAGCTCAGTTCGTACCTCTCTCCCCCCAAACAAAATGTGATCTTCTTTGGTTCATGGATACCAATTTGACCCCGGAATGTAACTATTGCCAAGAAGTCAACCACCAACTCCTTGTAGACCGTTTCTTGAATGTGAAATAATCTCCTCTATGCCATGCATACAAACCTCCCTTGAATGCCTTCAAAGGATTGAACTAAATATGGTTCAATAGCTTTCGAGAACCAACTTCTTCCATCCATGTCCAATTGACTATAGCTGGGACATGCATTTTGCGTTCTTTTATCCAAGAAAGTTCCAATCCATTGAGCTAACACTTATGGACCCACTAACCTCGGAAAAGTATACCATGGGAAGTCGGGACGACCCCCAGGTTGGTTTCTTCTACCACAGCTATCCATTGTCTGTAATAGAAATGAAAAAACAAAACGAAACAACGAATTGCAAGTTTTAAAGTCAAATCAACCAGATTAGACTGATTAATCACTAACCACATTGACGACCGCGACGAGTTGTCATGGTCGTCGAACTGGTCGAGTAAACTGGGAAGAATCAATCATGTTTTAGACCATAACCACTCAAACCAACTATAGGTTTTGCTAAGGGCATAATATCGTGTAAGTTCAAGTAAAATTCAAAGTATAATCATCAAAAACTAAGCCCAATTTTTATAAAAAATTCGGAACCCTAATTTATGAAATAGCCCCAAATATTAGTTTAAATCATCAAATGCGGACCATGGGGTACTCCTATACTTGATTATTACAAAGAAAAGAGGTTACAAATAATACCTTTTTTGTTGTTAAAATCTAAAATTGGAAGGAGAATGGAAGACGATTTCGTGGGAGAAAGGAGACACGACGAGATGGGAAGTTGAAACGTAAAAGAAAATTTGATCGAGTTAGGAAACAACCCTAATTTTTCACTACAGTTTTTTTCGACAACACATCGTGGTTTTGACACCACATCGTGGTGGTTTATTGAAATTCGTGATTTTGCTTTCTTGTAACATCCCAAAAATACAAGCCAAAATTTTCATTTTTAACTCATTAATAAAACCATAATTATCCTTCAACATATAAAAATCATAAACTATGTATCTCAAGAATAACATAACATCTATCAAATATATCAGAGTATAAGCGTCCCAGGCTGAACAAATGGTGTGTGCACTGCAATCTTCCCGAGCTCTTATTTTGAAAACTGAAGCACCTGAAATCAAAACTGAAACTGTAAGCACGATGCTTAGTCAGTTCCCCAACTACCACATACCACACGAAGCACATATCACAAATAACATAACTCTAGGACTACTCCCACTGCATCGAGACAAATCCCGACATCTACTTTCCCGGCATTGGACTCCTGTCCGGCATCGGGCTCACCCCGACATCCAACCGCATCGGGCTCACCCCGACATCGGGATTGCCCTGGGATCGGGCTTCCCCTGATACATACACATCATAACATATATCATAAACACATAACATAATCACATAATCTGCATTGGGCTTGCCCCGACATCGGACCGAAGTCCGGAACAACAACATATATCACATAAACTAGCATACATCGGGCTTGCCCCGAAATACATAATACATGGCATAATAACTAACTTACATCGGGCTTGCCCTGGCATCAGGCTTACCTCGGAACACATAACATATAACATAATCACATATACTACATCGGGTTTGCCTGACATCGGACTGAAGCCCGAAACATATAACACATAACATATAAACATGCATGAAACACAAAGACATCAAGCATACACAACTACTTCTTGGGACCGCCCTAGCATCGGACCAAAATCCGTAAACATATAGACTGCATCAGGCTAACCCCGACATACTCTACTACATAAACAGGTCGACATTGGTGCCTTAGATCCGTTCCTACTGGAGGAAAACTCACCTCTCAAACTGGATGCTGAAAACTCAGGCGAGGGTATCTCTATCAACTGCTCCAACGACTCCCCAGCTATGACCAAAAATAAACACTGAGTCAAAAACTGAGAATCCATTTAATGGTAAAATGAATATTTTACCCCCTTTGATCTAAATTGGACCATGATCGAGGCCCAATCCTTTCTAGTCCTTCCAAACTCACTAAGGCCCATTAAAGTCCTCCAATGGCCCAATTTTCTAAATTGGGCCCAATTCCTCAAATGGGCTTTCCACCCAATCCCAAACTAGTCCATTGCCCTTAATTATCTCCTGGTGGCCCATCACGGCCCACCATCTGCTAAGCCCAAAGATTGGCCCAAACTGAGGGCAAATAATGTAAAATCCATAGTCTGAGTGTACACTGTGCGTACTGGCGTGTACGCCTAGCGTACTCCCCTGATAAGCCATATTCTTCAAAACTGCTTAATCCCTTAAGACACAACTTCCAAACTTCATATCTGAGTCTAATAATCCTTCTTAACCCATAAATTTGATCATTTGGTGGCTTACACCCCACCAAATGAGATAAACTTGCAAAAATAACAACAATATTCATGGAATTGGCTAGATCTCTTGCATGGATGCAAATGGGCCTTAAAGATTGCAACTTTACTGCTCAAGGGACTCAAATAACTTCATGGGTGGCAACCCTAAGTCCAAAAACGGATTTTCACCATAAAAATCGATTCTTGAAACCAAGAAAAGACACTAGCCATGAGAACCTAGATCTATGATGTAGAAGCACCGAGATGAGAACTTTATACCTTCAATAGGCTGGAAATGGTGTAAAACCTCTGGATCTACAAGCTCACTTCAATCTCTTGCTTCTTCTCTAAACACCTTCTTCTTCAAAAACACCAAAATACTCCTCTAATGGCCATCCTAACTCCAAAATCACTCAAAATAGAGCTAAGGGTCGATTTCTAGGGTTTAAACGGTGGAGGATAAAGATATTAGGTTTAGGTTATGAGATAAGGAGCTTAAATATGGTCCAAGACCCTAAAATAGGGTTCACGTCTGATTGGCGTATGCCTAGTGTTCATATTGTACACCCATCATACTCCGAAGAACATTCGCGACCATCCTGGTTAGTACGCCCAACGTACTCCAAAAGTACGCCCAACGTACTTCCTTCTTCACTATTACCCCCAGCGTACTCTTTCTATACGCCCAACATACTCGGCTAAGCTTGAAACCACTAAACTCTAAAAGTCATAACTTCTTCGTTATAAATCCGTTTCGACGATCTTTATATCCACGAAAAGGTAATGAGAAACCCTATACTTCTATCAACTCATATCTTCCTTAAGATGTTCTGAACAAAAGTCCATTTTCCACAAGAGCCGAAATTGACACTTTACCGAAATACCCCTAGGCTCCAAAACACAAACCAAACATCCGGAACACTTCTAATGCATCACTTGCACCCAAAATGGCCTAGATCTTCCCCTTTCAAAAGCCATAATCCTTATGAAGACCGACCTTTGGGCCACAGCCTCAGACTAAGAGTCAATTCAGAACAGGGCATTATATTTCTGTAAAGTCACCATGTCATGGTGAATTTTACCACATCATCGCTATAAAAATTATTTAATTATGATCATTTTTTTTATAAAATTTTTCACCCTACACTCTGCCATTTCTCTCAACAAAACCCATATAAAAACTCAAAGGAGTGAAAAATCAAAAATAAAGCAAAATAAAGGAAAATTATCAAAAATAAAGAAAAATAAAAGAAAATGAAAGGAAATGAAAACTCTGAACCACAGGTTGCCTTCTGTAAGTGCTTCTTTTTGGGGAGTCATGAGTCGGACTCCTTCCGGCTCTATGTTGATTCGGCCCAAGTGAACTTCACAATTTCCCCTTTTTTTTCTTCATTTGACATGCTTTCCTCATAGTGCTTTACCCTATATGCATTAACTTTGAAGGGTGTCTCATCTCTTGCTATGAACTCTATAGCCCCATGTGGAAAAACTTGTTTTACAATAAATGGCCCATCCCACCGTGTTTGTAATTTTCTAGGAAAAAGCTATAATCTTGAGTTAAATAGGAGAACATCCCCCACCCCCCTTGAAAGTCTTTGCGTCCTCTTGAACTTGCATCATGCCATTTCTTTGTTTTATCTTTGTAAATCAAGGAGCTTGTATATGCTTCATTTCGCAATCAAGAACATTAATTTGCATTAAAAGGTTTGCTTGAAGTTCATCCAATTCAAAATTACATATCATCAAAGCCCAATTTATGTTCAATTTCCACCTGCAAATGACAATTTTTCCATATACCAACCTATATTGTGTAGTACCAATAGGTGTTTAAAAGTGGTACAAAATGACCATAATACATCATTAAGCTTCACCGACCACTCCTTCTTATTACTTCCAACCGATCGCCCTAAAATTCTTTTCAATGCCTAATTTGTAACTTTGGTTTTTCCACTTGTTTGTGGATTTTATGGTGTTGCAAATCTATGGTGTCCACCATATTTTTGTAATGCCTTTGCCAATTTTTCATTTGCAAAGTGAGTTCCCCGATCAATAATAAGAGCCTTCGGGACACCAAATCGTGAAAATAATCTTTTTAGAAATAAACCACTACTCGAGCATTGTTTTAAGGTAATGCTTGTGCTTCCGCCTTTTGGATACATAATCGATGTGACATCCCTAATTTTCTCGGCCAGAAAAGACTGATTTAGTTTATGCTTTTAAAAAAAAATCAGAGTAATTTTCGAAACGATGTTGCGTAATTTGTTCCCAAAAAGAATATAATAAAAATTTAACCAAACATTTCTTAAAGAAATAAATATTTTCATTATAAATCAAAAACCTCGGGATGTCATGTTCTGAAACAGACCAAAAGCATAAACAATAAATTAAAAGCCTTACAACAGATATTTACAACTACAAACTTATAATTCAAAATCCCTCTTCAACCTCCAAACTACGCTCGAGATACACTACATGTAATACAGAAAACTGAGTGGGTCAGGCTTGGGAGCCTGGTGAGCATATAGGGTTTTCAACCCACAATAAATAAATTTATTAATTTCATCAAACAACAATAAACCGATTACCCATTCCCGTTATCCTCACTTTACGTCCCTAAAACAACTATCACAAGGGACATAGCCTAAGGATTTTCATCGGGCGAATACACTGCATTGGGGGTTTCCCAGCAATTTATGTCAAATAAGGAAACCGTTTGGGGGACGGAGTACAGAAATTGAACACCCAAGTTCAATAACGCCTCCAGGTAGCGAGCCTGCCAGCGTTCCACTGGACTGTCTAGAAGAGTCTGTGGTCGTCATCTAAATTCCGCTGGATGACTGAATCAGCAACAATATCAAGGCCTCACATCATTTTATTTTATCACACATCAACTATCTACCCATGTTTTACTCATCATTTTTGTAGATAAAAATACCTATACAGTTTAAAACATGTATAAACATTCATTCAACATTCACTTCAAATAAACAAACAATATAATTACACATAACACATATTTTATAGAAAATATTTCATATTTATGTGTAAGATGAAAGTGACTACACACTCACTTGTTAAGACGACAATGTGACAGTACTACGACTCTTAAAGTAATATTCTTTGATGAAACCGGGATGCTTTCTCAAAAACTGGGCTTCTCGCGGGCAGAGTTTTGGCTCGAAAACTCTTTTTCTCGGGATCTTTGGGGCTTCGAAACTTGCTTCGGGTGTCGGGAATGATATTGGGGCTATGAGGGGTTAAAAGTAGGTTAAAATAGAGTAAAGAGTGAAAGACAATTGAGTTTGTAAACAAAAACCCGTAAGCCATCGTTTTCTATTTATAGGGTGAAAATTTGAGGTTTACCTCGTGAACCAAGTATGCTCACCTCGTGAATTCAATACTGATCATCTCCTACGCTTTCCGTGTATCTTCTAGGCTCGAAAAGGTGTCATGCAAAGAATTCACCTCGTGATGGTCTAAATGTTTATGCCCTGAACTTCAAAAATTCATATCTTTTGCATACGAACTCCATTATTGACATTATTTATATTCACATGTAGGTGAGATTATGCTCTACAACTTTCGTTTAGACTCCGTCGGCTAATTCTGAATTTATTTTTAATATTATATTTTTAACAGGCCGTGACAGGAAAAGTCTGTTAAAAGTTCATAACTTCTTCATCCGACATCCGTTTTCGTCTGCCTTTTTTCCATTGAACTACTATCAACAAGATCTTCGATTCTCATTTAGATTGTTTCAGCTATAAATTGCTCGATCTAAATTTCAAGTTTTTATCTATCTACTGCTAAGCTGACACTTAGAAAAATCATAACTTCCTCATATGAAGTCAGATTTGAGCCTTCTTCCTATGCATGCTCTTGGTTTAACGAACTCTACGACTTTCGTTTAGATCGCTAAAGCTAAAAAAATCACTTTATCGTAAATGCATTTTTTATGTCATACAGCATCGTGTCGATTCTGTCGCGAAATGTTGACAGGTCATAACTTCTTCGTTATAACTCGGATTTCGGTATTCTTTATATCTCCTAAATCCTTATTTCAGCCACTACAACTTTCTTAATAGATATCAACTTTATCTAATATTTATTTTCAATGCTCATTTTTATTCTTAATTCATTAACTTATAATAATTAAGAAAATAAACACATAATTCACATAATTCCTGTTTATTACTTTGAAATGAGTTACAAAGGTTGACCTAGACTATTACATTATCTTTAGTGCTTAGCCTATAAACATTGGCATTACAATTCTCTCCCGCTTAGGATGATTTCGTCCATGGAATCATACATTAGCAAATAAATGTGGGTAGCGACTCCTCATGTCACTCTCCGTTTCCCATGTGAGATTTGGCCCATTCGCATCATACAAGCACTAATTCGACCATCTTGCATCGCAACTTCTTATTCTTACGGTCAATAAATGCCTCAGGCTCTTCAATTAGCCTCTTGCTTTCATCCAACCTTAATTCAGAAATTGGAATTATGCTGAGAACATCTCCAGTGAACTTCCTCAAATAACACACTTGGAAGGTGTTATGAATACCATCTATTTCTTTTGGTAGTTCTAGCTTGTAAGCTTGGCTCTCAATATTCTGAAGAACTGTAAATGGTCCAATAAAGCTTGGACTCAACTTACCCCTTTTACCAAATCTTATAAGTCCCTTCCATGGTGAGACTTTAAGCAAAACCGAATCACCAACTTCAAATGTTATCGGTTTTCTTTTCTTGTCAGCATAGCTCTTCTGACGATCTTGAGCTGCTAACATCCTTTACCTAATTACTTTCAACTTTTTAGCAGTTTGATGGACTATCTCGGGCCGCATAAACTATTTTTCCCCAGCCTCAAGCCAACAAGATAGTGTACGACACTTCTATCCGTACGAAGCTTGATAAGGTGCCATTTTTATGCTTGAGTGGAAACTATTATTGTACGAAAATTCTACTAAAGGTAAATGTTCATCCTAGTTACCTTGGAATTCTAGGGTACATGCTCTCAGCATATGTTCAAGTGTTTTTATTGTTCGTTCGCTCTGACCATCAGTCTACAGATGGTAAGTTGTACTCCAACACAACTTGGTACCCAATTCCTCTTTTAGACTTTTCCAAAACCTTGATGTGAAACGGCTATCACATTCCGATACAATAATTAAAGGCACACCGTGAAGTCTTACTATCTCCTTCACGTAAATGTTAGCAAGTTTATCCATAGACGATTTCTCATTGGCTACTATGAAGTGTGCACTTTTCGTAAACTGATCAACGACCACCCAAATCATGTCGTGACCACTCTTCATTCTGGGCAGTTTAGTTACAAAATCCATAGTGATATCTTCCCATTTACCCATGGGTACAGGTAAAGGTTCTAAACTCCCATAGGGTTTCTGATGTTGTGCCTTCACTCTCGCACATGTCACACACTCGGCCACATAATTTGCACATCAAGCTTTATCGTCGGCCACCAGTAATAGGGTTTTAGGTCCCTATACATTTTAGTGCTGCCCGGATGAATTGAGTACATGGTTTTGTGAGCTTCTTCCATCAGAAGATCTCTTAATCCTCCTTTCTTAGGTACCCAAATCCGATATCAGAATACCTTCAGTCCGTGACTGTTTATACTGAATTCTAACATTTTCCCAAATGTTCTTCCTTCCGTTCATTCTTCTCTGAATCTTCTTCTTGAGCTTTCTTTATACTTTCCACAATTGTCGAGACAACTTCTATTCTGCACTTGGCCTTTTTCTTTCAAGATTGACTTTCTAACTGTGAGCATTAGGAACAGCATTGGCTTTATCGGGGTGGTAAAGTATGTCACAGTCGTAGTCCTTGAGTAATTCTAGCCAACGTCTTGGCCTCATATTTAATTCTTTCTGATTAAAGAGATATTGGAGACTCTTATGATTAGTGAAAAGTTTGCACTACATGCCATAGAGGTAATGCCTCCATATCTTTAGAGCAAATACTACCGCTGCTAATTCCAAATCATGAGTTGGGTAGTTATTTTCATGCTCCTTCAACCGTCGAGATGCATACGCTATCACCTTTTCTCTTTGGGTCAAAACACAACCCAACCCAACTACAAATGCATCTCTATAAACCACAAAGTCTTCATCTCCGTCAGGTAGAGAGAGAATCAGTGCTTCATATAATTTCTTCTTCAGCTACTAAAATGCTTCTTTGTGTTTATCACTCCAAGTATAAATAGCTCCTTTGTAGGTCAAAGCTGTTAATGGAGTAGTGATCGAAGAAAAGCTTTGGATAAACCTTCGGTAATATCCAGCTAATCCCAGAATGCTTCGGATATCCATGGGACTCTTTGGTTGTTCCCGCTTAGTTATAGCTTCAATCTTAGTTGGGTGAACCATAATCCCTTCTTGGTTAACCACATGACCCAAAAATTGAACTTCTTGAATCCAAAAATCACATTTGGAGAACTTTTCATATAACTTCTCCTTCTTTAATACTTATAAAACTTATGGGAAGTGTCTGCCATGCTCCATCTGGATTTTTGAGTAAATCAAAATGTCATCTATGAACACTATCACAGATTTATCAAGGAATGGTTTACAAACCCTGTTCATTAAATCCAGGAATGTTCTTGGAGCATTGGTTAGTCCAAATGAAATAACCAAAAACTCGTAGTGTCCATATCTTGTTCTGAAAGCAGTCTTCTCGACATCATGCTCTCTCACCTTTAGCTGATGATATCTTGACTTTAGCTCAATCTTTGAAAAATATCTTGAACTTTGCAGTTGCTCGAACAGGTCATCAATCTTTGGCAACGGATACTATTCTTTATTGTTTCCTTATTCAGCTCTCTGTAATCAATACACATTCGCATGCTTCTGTCCTTCTTCTTTACGAATAACACCGGAGCTCGCCATTGCGATGAACTAGTTCTAATGAAACCTTTGTCCAATAATTCCTGAAGTTGGGTCATCAGATCCTTCATCTCTGATGGTGCTAATCAGTACGATGACTTTGTTATTGGCGTAGTTCCTGGAAACAAGTCGATACAAAATTCTACTTGTCGATCAGGGGGTAATCCAGGAAGATCTTCAGGAAATACTTCTGGATAATCACACACCAATGGTATACTCTGCACCTCCTTTTTCTCCTTCTTTCCATCGATCACGAATGCCTGATATGATGTGTATCCCTTGGCCAAACACTTTCTGGCTTTCATTGTGGAAATGAATCCAGAATTTACTCTGCGTTTGGTTTACTCTTACTATCTTCTTATTGCATAATATTTCAGCATCATTGGAGCTAAGCCAATCCATTCCTAGCACGATGTCGAAACCATTTAACTCAATAAGAAATAATTCCTCATGGAACTTATTCCTATTAAAGACGATGAAGATGTTTTTCATTTGGTGGCTAACAGGTATAAACTTGCCACTAGCAACCTCGACTATTAAAGCATTAACTAGTCTATCAATAGGCAAAGCTAGTTTTGTACCAAATTCATGCGAAATAAAGGAGTAGTTGGCTCCAGAATTAAACAAAATTTGGAAGGCAATTCGTTTACAATAAATTTACCTGAAGCGACATCAGCTTCTTCCTTTGCAGCTTCAAGTGTCATCTAGAAGGCTCTCGCTTTCGGATTTGGTGGAATGTTGGGTTTTGCTGCCTCCTTCTTTTTCGGATAGTCTTTCAAAATGTTCCCTTCCTCGTTACATCCAAAGCATGCCCTCTTGTTAGACGGACACTTATTGGCATAATGCCTAGTTTTTCCACACTTGTAGCAAGTCACCTCGTCACTACACTTCCCAGAGTGCTTTTTCTTGAACTTATCACGCCATTTCAGCTCACCTCCTTTTCCTCCAAACTTCTTCGAATCAGACTTCGAAAATTTGTTTTTCTTGCTGGAACCTGAAGTTCCTTCAAACTTTCTCTTATCACCAACTTCAACCTTGCTGGTGGTTCTTCCCTTGATCATTTCCACAACAGACTTGACAACCCAAATAGCTACCTCCAGAGTAGGTGAACTTAGATCCTCATTCACCAAATAAGGTGAGCTTAGATCCTCATTTACGATAGATATTTAAATCATTTATATCACTCTGAAACGTTTACATGCTAGTTCTAATACCGTTGTCATACAAT
This sequence comes from Lactuca saligna, assembly GCF_052625555.1. Lineage (NCBI taxonomy): Eukaryota > Viridiplantae > Streptophyta > Magnoliopsida > Asterales > Asteraceae > Lactuca > Lactuca saligna. The sequence goes on along the minus strand of NC_136423.1, from coordinate 122,228,193 downwards.
TAGAATCCTAAACACATAAGGTTTCCAGATCTGGTCGGCACAGACCGTAGATTTGAACAAATATTATCATATATGGAAAACATATAACATTTAGCACATAAAATTATTTTAGGCATCTTTCCTAAAATATACTAGTGCTCATGTCTAAAATATGGTAGACACTCATCTCAAAATTATCACTTAGCATTCTAAGTTGAAGTCTAGAAATCCTACAAATTCCTAGTTCGCTTAAACTAATGCTCTAATACCAATTGTGACATCCCTAATTTTCTCGACCAGAAAAGACCGATTTAGTTTATACTTTTAAAATAAAATTAGAGTAATTTTCGAAAAGATGTTGCGTAATTTGTTCCCAAAAAGAATATAATAAAAATTTAACCAAACATTTCTTAAAGAAATAAATATTTGCATTATATATCCAAAACCTCGGTATGTCATGTTCTGAAACAGACCAAAAGCATAAACAGTAAATTATAAGCCTTACAACAGATATTTACAACTACTGACTTATAATTCAAAATCCTTCTTCAACCTCCAAACTACGCTCGAGATACACTACATGTAATACAGAAAACTGAGTGGGTCAGGCTTGGGAGCCTGGTGAGCATATAGGGTTTTCAACCCACAATAAATAAATTTATTAATTTCATCAAACAACAATAAACCGATTACCCATTCCCGTTATCCTCACTGTACGGCCCTAAAACAACTATCACAAGGGACATAGCCTAAGGATTTTCATCGGGCGAATACACTGCTTTGGGGGTTTCCCAGCAATTTATGTCAAATAAGGCTACCATTTGGGGGATGGATTACAGAAGTTGAACACCCAAGTTCAATAACGCCTCCATGTAGCGAGCCTGCCAGCGTTCCACTGGACTGTCTAGAAGAGTCTGTGGTCATCATCTAAACTCCGCTGGATGACTGAATCAGCAGCAATATCAAGGCCTCTCATCATTTTATTTCATCACACATCAACAATCTACCCATGTTTTACCCAACATTTTTGTAGATAAAAATAACTATACAGTTTAAAACATGTATAAACATTCATTCAACATTCATTTCAAATAAACAAACAATATAATTACACATAACACATATTTTATAGAAAATATTCCATATTTATGTGTAAGATGAAAGTGACTACACACTCACTTGTTAAGACGATAATTTGACAGCACTACGACTCTTAAAGTAATATTCTTTGATGAAACCAGGATGTTTTCTAAAAAAACCGGGCTTCTCGCGGGCAGAGTTTCGGCTCGAAAACTCTTTTTCTCAGGATCTTCGGAGCTTCGAAACCTGCTTCAGGTCTTGGGAATGATACCGGCACTTTGAGGGGTTAAAAGTAGGTTAAAATAGAGTAAAGAATGAATGAGAATTGAGTTTGTAAACAAAAACCTGTAAGCCATCGTATTCTATTTATAGGGTGAAAATTTGAGGTTCACCTCGTGAAACATGTATGCTCACCTCGTGAATTTGATCATGAACATCTCTTAGGCTTGTTGTGTATCTTCTAGGCTCGAAAGGTTTCATGTAATGAATTCACCTCGTGAATTTCAATGTTCACCTCATGAAGGTCTCGAAGTTTGTGCCCCGAACTTCAAAAATTCATATCTTCTACATACGAACTGCGTTTTTGATGCTCTTTATATCCACGTGTAGGTGAGATTATACTTTACAAATTTCGTTTAGACTCCATCGGCTATTTTTGATTTTTTTTTAATATTATATTTTTAACGGGCCGGGACGGGATAGAAAAAGTCTGTTAAAAATTCATAACTTCTTCATCTGACATTCGTTTTCGTCTGCATTTTTTCCGTTGAACTACTATCAACAAGATCTTCGATTCTCATTTATATTGTTTTGGCTATAAATCGCTTGATCTAGATTTTGAGTTTTTAGCTGTCTACTGCTAAGCTGAAACTTAGAAAAATCATAACTTCCTCATACGAAGTCAGATTTGAGCATTCTTCCTATGTACACTCTTGGTTTAACGAACTCTATGACTTTCGTTTAGATCGCTAAATCTAAAAATCACTTTATCGTAAATTCATTTTTTATGTCATACAGCATCGTGCCGGTTCTGTCGCGAAACTTTGACAAGTCATAACTTCTTTGTTATAACTTGGATTTCGGTATTCTTTATATCTTTGGAATCCTTATTTCAGCCACTACAACTTTCTTAATAGATATCAACTTTATCTGATATTTATTTTCGATGCTCATTTTTATTCTTAATGCATTAAATTATAATAATTAAGCAAATAAACACATAATTCATGTTTATTACTTCAAAATGAGTTACAAAGTTTGACCTAGACTATTACATTCTCTTTAGTGCTTAGCCCAGAAACACGGACGTTACAATCGACCACCACTAATATATATTTATTTCCTCGAGACATTGGAAAACGTCCCATGAAGTCGACCCCCCAAACATCAAATATTTCACAAACTTGGATCACACTTTGGGTCATCTTGTTTTGGGAGAAAATGTTTCCTGACTTTTGGCATGAATCATATTCTTTGAAAAATTGGGTAGCATCTTTAAAAGTTATAGGCCAATAAAATACGGAATCAAAGACCTTCTTTTTCGTATACTGTGATCCATGATGTCCTCCGGTGGGCCCTTTATGGCAATGTTTCAAGTTTTCTAAACTTTCTTTACTGAACACACATCTTCTTATCATTCCATCGACACAGATTCTGAAGAGGTATGGCTCATCCCAAAAGTAGTACTTGACTTCTGAAGATAGTTTCTTCTTTTGTTAATGAGTTAGTTCTTTTGGAAGATAATCGGTAGCCAAGTAGTTGGCTATGTCTGCATACCGTGGCACCTCTCCCACGATTACCATCAAATATTCTTCAGGAAAGTCATCTCCAATCTTGTTTTCTTCTAACTCTTCCAATCCCGGGTTTTCAAGTCTTGATAAGTGATCAGCCACCACATTCTCCATTCCTTTTTTATCCCTTATTTCTATGTCAAATTCTTGTAATAGTAGCACCCATCGTATTAATCTTGGTTTAGCATTTTTTTTATCAAAAAGATACTCAAGGGTAGAATGGTCAGTAAACACAATGGTTTTAGATAAAACTAAGTAAGGGCGGAATTTGTCAAAAGCATAGACCACAACAATGAGCTCCTTTTTGGTAGTAGTATAAAGCCAGATTGAGAGTCTTGCTTGCATAATATATAGGTTGAAAATGTTTATCAACCCTTTTTCCAAGAACAACTCCAATTGCAAAGTAACTTGCATCACACATAAGCTCGAATGGGAGATTCCAATTTGGGGCGATCATGATAGGGATATTGGTTAATTTCTCCTTTAATAGTTCAAAGGCTTCAAGGAATTCTTTGAAGAAATCAAATATACAATCTTTCAAGAGAAGTTATGTTAATGGCCTTGTGATTTTTGAGAAGTCCTTTATTAATCGGCCGTAAAATCCCGCATAGCCCATAAAACTTCTTACCCCTTTCAAATTTGTGAGAGGTGGTAACTTGGCTATTGTGTCAATCTTTGCACGGTCCACCTTTATCCCTAATTTGGAGACTTTATGCAACAAAATAGTTCCTTATTTAACCATAAAATGGCATTTCTCCCAATTTAAGACCAAGTTGGTCTTTTCACGTCTTACTAACATTAAGTCAAGGTTGGACAAGCAATCTTCAAAAGAGGAGTGAAAAACCAAGAAATCATCCATGAAGACCTCTAAAAAATTTCCAACCATGTTGTGGAAGATTTCCATCATGCACCTTTGGAATGTGGCAGGTGCATTGCATACCCCAAATGACATTCGTCTATAAGCAAAGGTCCTGCTCGAGCAAGTAAATGTGGTCTTTTCTTGGTCTTGAGGATCGATAGGGATTTGTAAGTATCCTGAAAAACTATATAAAAACAGTAATAGAGATGAACATATAATCTTTCAAGTATTTGATCAATAAATGGTAAAGGTAAATGGTCTTTGCATGTAGCATCATTTAGCTTACGGTAATTGATGCACACACGCCAACCAGTTACTATTCTTGTTGGAATGAGCTTGTTTTTTTCGTTGGTGACTATAGTCATTCCTCCTTTCTTAGGTACCACGTGCACCAGACTCACCCATTTGCTATCCGATATTAAATAAATGATACCGACATCCAAAAGTTTGACTACCTCTTTCTTCACTACTTCTTGCATGTTTGGATTTAATCTCATTTAGCATTGAACCAATAGCTTAGCTCCTTCTTCTAGGTTGATTTTATGCGAACAATACGCGGGACTAATGCCTTTAATGTCGGTGATCTTCCATGCTATGGCATTTTTTCATTTCTTAAGTACCTCCACTAGCATTTCCTTTTCATGTTTTGTGAGATCAGATGCTATCATGATCGACTTTTGTTGACCTTCTTCCAAAAATTTATACTCCAGATGTTCAGGCAAAGATTTCAACTCAATTTTTGGTTTTTGTTCTATGACCACGACTTGGGTATCCTGCCATGTTATGGTGTCTCGGTTTTTAACGTTTAATTATGAAAATTTAGATGAGCACGTCATGGTGTCAGGGTTTTCCACATCCTTCTTGTGTTATTGAGTCCCTTGAGCCCATCTGGAGGATGAAACCTAAGATCTAGATTATAGGGGGTCTTGTAAGCTCAAGGACCCAAGCTTTATGGAGCTAGAGGCAAGCCTATGAATACCAAACCCTTGTTGGAGCTTGTATTGACATTATGGAAAAAATATGCTATGCATGAACGTAAAGATCGAAGCTTTACATGACATTCGAGACTTACGAGACTAGATCTAGAGTTTGGAGTGGTGGATCGACCTTAAATGCTTGAATGAGAATACAGACTGAATGGACTTACCGAATCAATGAGCTAACTCGACAAGTCGACTAGGGTTTTCCCCCGATGAGTCTGGACATGGGTAAATCGGCGAGTTGATGAGAAAAATCGACGAGTTAAGTTAGGTTTCCACGATGTTCTGAGGAACAATAGGGACTCAGTGAGTCACATAGATGCACTCGGCGAGTCAGGTCAACATGGTCAGTTAACTCGAGTGTTGACTTCTATTGAATTTAGGGTTTGGCCAAGGCAGAGATTATGATCTTCCAATAAAATTTGCTTTACCAGTGCTCCAAATCATTGTTGATTCAGCAACATCAAGCAAATAGGTAAGATCATTAAGGGTTATGTCATGGTCTGTCATATTATAGTCCTTAAAGAAGTCACTATGTGATTTAGGAAGTGATTGAAGAACCTAGTCAACAACCAACTTCCTCAAGACTTTGACACCCACCTCTCCCGCCTTATCAATATGTGACTTCATCTCCAAGATGTGATCACACATAGACTTTCCATCTTGCCAATAGGGCTTGAGTGACCTTGAACTTTTCAAGTCTTTGAACTTGTGGGTCAGGGAGAATAATTGGAGGAGGTGGAGGTAGTGAAGTATGATTTCCAGTCCCATTAATGCACAACAAAGGGATTAATCTTTCACCTTGATCATCATGTGGGATATCATCTTCATTAGGAAGGCTTTGTCTAAAAAAGAAAAAGACGACCATAGTTTTCATAACTAGACATCTATGAGGGAGAAATTTCAAGTTTAGTTGATTTAAGTCCTTAATATAACACCCAATATGAGATATTAAGGCTAGGACCCAACACAAGATTTTATAACTTAGAAGAGGGATGTCGTAATCCAAGCTACAAATATTTGAAAGTAGGTAAATGACGATTTACCAATATCCACCACGAAAAACGAAAAAGAATTTTAGGTATTAAGTTATTGAAACTCCTAGATACTTTGAGATTCATTGAACTTTTCAATGGCATGTTTAAATATAGATTGTGCCCTTCAAGTTTGTGACTGGGATGTCGAGGATCACCAACAAGGAGTGAATAACCATGCAAATTAACTTGGTACACCTAATGTTACAAACACCTAATCAATGTGCTGGTTAACCACACACGCTCCATTGATCTATGATTAACATCAAGATACCCTTTGACACATATTGTCAGTCCCAAATTAGTGTTCCAGTTAACCACACATGTTCCACTAACGACTTAACAAGGTTCAAAGTGCAATTTCATGGGTTAGCACCAAATTCACGTTTTCCTAAAGTAACTAAGATTGTGAATTTAATAAAGTTTAGTTACATTATATTTATCATTATACTTTTAATAAAGAGAGAACTAATGTTTTGTCCTACCCGTTCGGCTAACGACCCTCCACCAGTCAAGGAAGCGGTGGGTGAGAGTGGACACCCATTAAACTGCTATTCTATAGGCAGTAACCTTATCCCCCACCCTTATAGACTAGCTTCGTGAATGAGGCCTACTAACGATAAGACCAACTTTTTAGTTATACATATAATATATTACAATTTAATATTATAATAGTATAAGGGTGTATATTAGACATTTAAAATACTTGGTGGTTTAATCTTTTAATTAAACTAGACTTTTAATTTAGTTAAACTCAAACCATATATTTATGGATTTAATAATACTCTTTTAACTAAACGCTTTAATTAACTATTAATAAAGTCCATTTAATTAATTGTTTAAGTTATGAACCCAAGAGTTTTAGAATTCAATTTTTTTCATAAAATACTTTTTTTCAAATTCCAAAATTTGAGGGAAAGTTTTTAAATCTTGAAAACTTTTGGATTCCATAACTTATGGAGTTAAATGCTTGTTTTATGATGAAACTTTTCATGCTCCATAACTTAAGAACAAGTTATGGAATTCCTTAAAACATTAACACCAAGTTTTGTAACTCCATAAAAAACTGAATCAAATTTAAAAAAAAAAAAAAAAAAAAAAAAAAAAAAAAAAAAAAAAAAAAAAACTTTCCTATCCATAACATATGGAGGTTTAAAAAACTCTTTAGATCAAACTTTTAAAACTAATAAAATAATCATATCATTTTATCTTTTACTAAATTTGACCTAATTCAACTCATATAGCAAATGATTCAAATTTTACAAATAATTAGTTTTTCACAAAACAAGTAATTATCTTAAAATTTGACAAACTTTATATTTTTTTTTCTTTTTTTTTTCAACTTTGAAAATCAAACATTTGAAAAAATATAACAGAAAACAACTCATGACTCTGATACCGCTGTTGGGTTTTGTATACTACAACATCCTATGGTGAACATACAACCCTAGAAGCTTTGGATCTATGTCTTCACTAATTATACATGCAAATGGTTTCCAAAGATTTAAGCCTACAACTAGCATACAAATGATATAAACTACATAAAATACTAGTTAGAAGTTTACCTCTTTGTGTAGCTTGTAGAACTTGATGAATTTGGCCTTAAAGAGATTAGCCCCAATAGTATGGAAGCCTCAAATGAAGTCACAACACATCATGGACAAAGGTGGAACTTGAGAGAGAATTCCATGCTCCCAAAAACACCCATCAACTCCACGGACAAGCATGTAGGCATTTTTTAGGTTAAGAACATGTATTTATATGTTGGATTTCAAGGGTTATGGGTATAACCCAAATCCATACCCATGGGTTTATGATCCATGGTTCATGTTGACCAACTCTTTATGTATCCATACATGAACTTGGTCCAACATGGATCATAAGCCCAACACATATAAATATAACTAATTATCATAATTAGTCCCCATAGATTTAATTAGTATCTTTTGATCACTAAATTAATTATTGATCAATACTAATTAAAACATATGATATTAATATATTATAACTTATAATATATTAATAAATCATATATAACCTTTCTCTCAAGAGTCCATCCTAACAAATTGTCCTGATGATATGCAACCCAAATGGACCATGCTACTCTCTGGTCGAGTACATACCAATAATAGTTAAGAGCTTAGACATCTAATCTAACAGTTACTCCTCATGTCGAAAGTTGATGTTTCCCGGCTCTAGTTGAAGAAGAGTTTAACAATCAATGAAGGAGGGAGATTTTTGATATTCAAGCCATTTGGTACTTCGAGTAAAGACAAAGGGAAAGGTCTTAAGCTCACTAACAAAGAAAAGAAAAAAATGAAAGAACTACAGATTAAGAATGTTAGACAAATTAATAGTTTTTTTAGACAGAGAGATAATGATCCTCTTGAAATGAATAAGGGAAATGTGAACAAATTTTGGAACTATGAAAAAATACAATATGTTGCTTTTGGAGAAGCAGATGCCTCTAAGAAGTTACCAAAAGAGAGTTACATAATTGAGAATTCACCAATGTCACAACTAGCCTTTTCATTCAATCCTACTATGTTCATGTTTGTATAGTTCAAGCTTGTAGATAATTTTTGTGAAGATGAAAATTTCAAGTATATAAAGATGAGGTTTCATGTTGTGTTGGGATAGAAGGAAGAACAAGTCTAGTCCTTGAAAAAAAACTTTGAAGTTGATTTCCATATCAAATGATGTTCTGTTTGAAGATTGTATACAAAATTATCGATATAAGGTGATAAGAGCAGATAATATTGTTTTTTCGTTCACTATTATAGACTTCCTATTGACGAATGTGAATGACCTGATCACATTGGCTTATATGATCAAACCTTGGATGATAATCATGTGATAGATAAAATGGTGTATGTGTTGGAAAATGATTATCTCTAGAACTATATTGATTGCTATTTAGCATATATTGGTTTCTCAGACTTCGAGATAGACAAGACATATAACAAGCCTAGGAACAATCTAAATTCTATAATTGACGATGTAGATTTGTGTCACACCCCAAAACCAAGAACGGCAGAAACGTTCTGGGACGGAAGACGTCATGTAAAGTATCACAACACAGTAAATGTAAATAAGCAAACAGCATCATCCATTGCATTAAATATATATAAATTTTAATACAAGCGTGTTCTTTACAGTTTTAGACACCAAAAATATAATGCGGATCAAATAATATGATGAGTCTTGAAATGCGCTCCATCTTCTCAAAAGTTGGCATCGGTACCTGTCTACTGATGACCTGAGAATACAAGTTATTTTGAAAGAGTTTGTCAGCTTTAAGCTGGTGAGTTCATAAGTATTTTAGTGTCGATGTTCGTTTTCAAAACGTTTGAACCTGTGGTAAGTATAAGTTGTAAATTGTATGTAATTGTTTGTAAAAGTTTGAATCTCTCAGAAAAACCTATATTTTCTGTTAATGTAGCCTTCTACCAAGGCTTAACTGTTTTGTATGCTCGTTTGTTGTAAAAGTGTGTAAATTCCCAAGTGTAACTATTATTTAACAAAATATAGTTTGTACATTTAAGTTTAAGTGAGGTTATCACTAAAATGTAATGGGTAAATCATTGTAGTACTATAGTTTTGTTTTATAGGAACTACTGCTGTACTAACTACCTTAAACCGGGTTTATATTAAGGTATCATGTGATAAATTGCACCATACTATCGACTGGTAACAACAACAACATATAGTCGAAAAATAAGGTATGACGTTTGGCACCCGCAGACCTGTCGGTCCCACTGTAGCTAGCAGCGAGGTGTAGGATAGTCAATCCAATATAGATCTATATGCAAACTCACGCTCTCCCTCCAAGAGACTCTGGCTACAACTCGGGTCATGACAATTAAGACATGCTCCCATACAGTGGATCACAATTGTTAACGTATTCGTGTATATGCAATATAATATTACTTGTTCTAGTATCGTTGTATATGTTCTCTTAGTAATAAGTATTGACTCCTGAATGAACTGACTCGTTGATCTAGAAATTGTAGTAGTATGATCTTGTGTTACCCCGATGGTAACTTACTAATGATGTGCTGATGAGTATGAGTATAGAAGTACTTTTATGTCTATGTATGTATAGTTGATATATAATTAATATTGAAACGACCTTTGGATGGTTACCCGAAATCCCACCAGACCACATCTCAATGCGCGAAAAGGAAATAGGGTGGATAGCCTTCCTAAGCCCTTTAAACATTTCTTATATATTTATACATATATGGGCATGAAATTTATAAAAAGTAAAACTAGGTTTAATAAAAGCATTTGATAAGTAGAAGAGTTTGTAAAACATTTTGAAGTGAAACCGTTTGATAAACAGTTTGAACAGTGATAAAATCATTGGTTTTCTAGTTATTAATCACATGTGATTGATGCAATAACTATAAGTGTTTAACTTGTATCCCCCCATAAGATATTTAAAACATTTAAAAGTATTTCAAAGGTTTAATAAAGGGGTATGAACTCACTTGATTGAAGTGGTCGATTTGAAGTAGTCGAGAGAAGAATCGAGCAGAACTTCGACAGGAAGAGTTGAAAACGCGGGAAAATCTCGGGATTCTCGGGAATCTCGAGAATCTCGGGAACACAAAACCTTCCTTCGGGACTTGAAGGAGAAAACCGGGGCTTTGGGAGGGTCTCGGGGGCTTAAACGCAGAGTTTCGGCGCGAGAAAGAGAAGAATGGAGCACCTAAACCCGGCACCCCAAGAGTTCTATTTATAGGGCTGTTTCTGGTGTGCCACATCGTGGCTAAGGTTGGCCACGTCGTGGGGAGCAAGCCTTATCCTCTTCCGTTGATGGGACGCTCTCAGTCACTTGCCGGGTTGCGGCCAAGCTATGCCACGTTGTGGCAAGCCTGACAGCCTCGGATTTCGGACCCCAAACTTGTAAAATCCATAACTTTCGCATACAAGCTCCGTTTTCGACGTTCTTTATATGCACGCGTATCTAAAAACATTATCTACAACTCTCATTTAGACTTCATCAACAAATTTTGACTTTATTTTTAATTATTTATTTTTAACGGGCCGGGACACGAAAAATCCGTATACAATCCATAACTTCTTCATCCGATGTCCGTTTTCGTCAGACTTTTCGCTGTTGCGCTACAAATGTTGAGACCTTCGATTCTCATTTAGGTTGTTTTGGTCAAAAGTCTCTTGAGCTCTATTTCGAGTTTTTAGTTGTCTACTGCTATATTCGGATCTTGGAAAAATCATAACTTTCTCATACGAAGTCAGATTTGGACGTTCTTTTCGTGTACGCTCACGGTTTAATGTTATCTATAACTTTCATTTAGATACCTAAGGCTAAATGCTATTGCATTGAAACTTCGCGTTTTTCATTTAATCGGTGTTGCCGGTTTTGTCGGAAATCTTAGAATGGTCATAATTTCTTCGTTGTAACTCGGATTTTAGTGTTCTTAGTATTTATGTAAACCTTGACACAATGTCTAACATAATAGATATTCTTATAAAGATTCTTACATATTTCATCTTCGAAGTTAATTTCATTATTTCAAAAGTAGCTACAATACTTGACTTTTTAGGTCATTACAAAGAGTTGAAATATCGGGTTGTCACATCATCCCCCCGTTAGAGGGAATTTCGTCCCGAAATTTAAAGTAAGAAAACACTTGTGGATTAGGGAAACAGATGTGGGTACTTGCGTTGCATCTGATCTTCGCGTTCCCATGTGAATTCAGGTCCTCGCTTTGCATTCCAGCGGACCTTCACGATAGGGATGTGACTTTGCTTGGTTTGTTTGACCTCTCGGTCCATGATTTCTACTGGTTCTTCCACAAAGTTGAGGCTCTCGTTTATCTCGATCTCGTCGAGTGGGATTACAAGAGTCTCGTCAGATAGACACTTTTTCAAGTTAGACACGTGGAATGTAGAATGTACGTTACGAAGTGCGCCTGGTAGGTCGAGTTTGTAAGCTACGGGGCCGACTCTTGCAAGAATCTCGAAAGGCCCTATGTGATGGGTTTTAGCCATAAGAACTTTCCTATGTGCGCATGCAAAACCCTAATGCTCCGATCTAGGCTTTCTAATTAAACATGCTTTGAATCCAAGACTTCTAATGGCTAATTAGGTTAAATAAAAACATTGAAATAGATCTAGAATCATACCTTTGGATTCCTTGTTGATCTTGTTGTCTTGGAGCTTCTAGAGTCACAAATGTCACTCCTCTAATGGCTTACAAACACCAATAGCAAGCAAGATGATTTAGGAGAGAGGAGAGGGGAGGAATTTGACCAGAGTATCTCTACTTTATATGGTGTGTCGAATTCCCTCACCCCTAGGATCTAGTTATACTTGTAGACTCCTTAAGGTTACAACCTAAACCCTAATTGGATAATCTTCTCTTAAGGCTATCCAAATCCATTCCATAGATAAGTCTTTGGATGATTTTAGCTATCCTATATCTCATAGAATTCGTCCAAAGCATATCCCAATGGATTTACAGTCTAAAGTTTAACTATCAAACAATTGACAGTTTATACCCTCTTATTTAATTAATCTCTTTAAGTCACCAAATTAATTCCAATTAATTTATGACTTATATGAATCAAATAACCATATATTATTCCTTATAATATTTACTCTCTTTTTAACAAATCATCCATCAAGTTGCTATGGTGAAGGCAACCCAAAAGGACCATGCACAACCGGGTTAAATACTTGCCTAATATAGTTGCAGCCTTAGACACTATTCCAACAGTCTCCCACTTGGATAAGTCTAGTAACTATACAAGTACAATTTGGTTTGCGATCGTAGCTCTCAAAGACGCTATCAAACTCTGATCTAATCAATCTTGTCCTTTAGATAAGGGATCTTACAGTCCTCTGTTAGATATCATGCTGACAATCCTATGGAATGGTTAGTCAAGCACTTAGATTTCTCGATCTCTGATTTATTTGACATAGAACTTAATCAAACACATCAATTCAGTTCTGACTGGGCCCGGCACATAAGTCAAATCAAATCATCGAGTGGCCAAAATATCTCTTCTACCCTCTTAGGATAAAATTTACAGATAAACTTCGACTTATATGCATTTACTTATTCATTAACCAACTATACACAACAATGTGTTTTATAACACCAAGTTATTGATGCGTTTTCGCATTATCAATGCACAATCAATTAACAAATAATAAATCATATATCTAGGTTTTAAGACTATATGATATTATCGTCTTGCGATCACCTTTTATATTGTATTCCATAAAGTGATTCCAGCAAGCGCAGGTTTATTCCAATGCTCAAAACCAGTTCATAAGCACTCATGAACGTTGCAGCAACCCTTGCTATGTCTAACACCATTTAGACATTCTACACACCAATTCATGACAATCTTCATTCATATCTACTCCCAATATATGAACGATTGTGGACCATTTGAACAATTTCTATTATTCTTAATAACCTTAATTATTCTGGAAGTCAAAACATGCAAAGTGAAACAATAGTTAAACTATTAACATATAACAGTAACTTTACTTATAAATAAAAATCCTTTATTTAATCATCAAATGTTAATTACATTTATCTATTATACGTTTCTAATACTATCTAATCTATCCTAATATCATCCTTCAGCCCAATACTCCTAGCATGCTGCAAGTGCTTAACCCTACTCAGTCCCTTCGTAAGCGGATCTGCTGGGTTATCTTCTGATGATATCCTCTTCACTATGAGTTGTCCTTCTTCTACACAATGTCTAATGAAGTGATATTTTCTGTCGATATGTCGAGATCTACCATGATCCCTTGGTTCCTTGGTCAAGGCAACCGCACCTTCGTTATCACATAAAATCTCCATGGGCTCCTTTATGGCAGGCACAACTCCAAGATCACCAATGAAGTTCTTTAGCCATATTGCCTCCTTCGACGCTTCGCTCGCTGCGATGTACTCTGATTCGCACGTTGAATCAGCTACGGTTTCCTGCTTGGAACTCTTCCATGTCACTGCTCCTCCATTTAGGGTAAAGACCCAGCCCGACTGCGAACGGTAGTTGTCCCTGTCGGTCTGAAAGCTGGTGTCACTATACCCTTGCACCTTCAAGTCATCACTCCCTCCGAGGACTAAGAACCATTCCTTCGTCCTCCGAAGGTACTTAAGGATGTTTTTCACCGCAATCCAATGTGCTTTGCCAGGATTCCCTTGATATCTGCTAACCATGCTCAAAGCGAAGGCTACATCAGGGCGAGTACAAGTCATAGCGTACATGATTGAGCCAACTGCGGAAGCGTATGGTACTCGGCTCATTTCTGCTATCTCAGCTTTGGTACTCGGACTTTGAGTCTTACTTAACTTGGCATTTCCTTGTATCGGTAGTTCTCCCTTCTTTGAGTTTTCCATACTAAAACGTTTTAGTACCTTCTCTAAGTAAGTATTCTGACTAAGTCCAATTAGTCTCTTACTACTTTCTCTTACTATCCTTATTCCCAAAATGTAAGAAGCCTCTCCGAGGTCCTTCATAGCGAAACACTTCCCGAGCCAGGACTTGACTTCCTGCGGAGTCGGGACGTCATTTCCTATGAGTAATATGTCATCTACATATAGAACGAGAAAGCTTACTATACTCCCACTGGCTTTGACATATACACAAGATTCGTCTTCGCTTCGTACAAATCCAAACTCTTTGACTTTCTCATCGAAGCAAAGATTCCATCTGCGAGACGCTTGCTTAAGTCCATAAATGGACTTCTCAAGCTTACACACTCTATTCGGATGCTTCGGATCCACAAACCCCTCTGGCTGAGCCATGTAAACATCCTCAGCCAACTTTCCGGTAAGGAAAGCGGTCTTGACATCCATTTGCCAAATCTCATAATCATGAAATGCGGCAATTGCTAGCATCACTCTAATAGATTTAATCTTCGCAACTGGTGAGAAGGTCTCATCATAGTCAACTCCGGTAGTTTGAGTAAAGCCCTTCGCGACCAATCGCGCTTTATACGTGTGTACGTTCCCATCCACGTCGGTCTTCTTCTTGAAGATCCACTTGCACCCAACGGTCTTACGTTCGGGCACATAATCAACCAAATTCCAAACTTGGTTATCGTACATGGATTGGATCTCGCTATCCATTGCCTCTTTCCATTTCGCAGACTCCGGGCCTGCCATGGCTTCCTTATAGCTATTAGGTTCATCAAGATTTATTAGTGTACCATCACTAATATACGTGTCCCCTTCGATAGTAATATGAAAACCATAAAACTGGGGATGAACTCTAACTCTATCGGAACGTCAAAGAGGTAAGGATTCGTCAATCGGTTCAACCGGAGTTTCCTCCTCGGGTTGAATGCCAGCGGTAGAGGTTCCTTCATCTATCGACTCTTGAATCTCTTCAAGTTCGATTTGCCTCCCACTGTCTCCTTGGCTTATGAGTTCTCGCTCTTGGAAAACTCCTCTCCTCGCAACAAAAACAACATTGTCTTTCGGTCTATAGAAGAGATATCCAAAGGATGTCTGCGGGTAGCCGATGAAAATACATCGCTCACTTCGAGGTTCAAGCTTGACGTGAGTATCTCGTCTTACGAAAGCCTCGCAACCCCAAACCTTGATATGTGCCAACGAGGGAGCTTTCCCTATCCAGATCTCGTGAGGTGTTTTGGCAACCTTCTTAGTAGGGACTCGGTTAAGGATATGGGCGGCAGTCTCTAAGGCATACCCCCAAAAGAAGATAGGTAGTGAAGCACGACTCATCATAGAGCGAACCATATCCAATAAGGTTCGATTACGCCTTTCTGCCACACCATTCAACTGTGGTGTCCTAGGAGGCGTCAATTGCAAAACTATTCCACACTCCTTGAGATAATCGTGGAATTCAAGACTTAGGTACTCTCCTCCTCGATCGGATCGAAGCATCTTGATTTTCCTGCCCAATTGATTCTCCACTTCATTCTTGAACTCTTTGAACTTTTCAAAGGTGTTTGACTTTTGCTTGATTAAGTAGATATACCCATATCTACTATAGTCATCGGTAAAAGTCACATAGAAGCGGTTCCCATCCTTCGTGGTTGATCTAAACGGTCCACATACATCGGTATGTATTAGGTCCAATAGTCCCTCGCCCCTTTCACAAGTACTCGTGAAGGGTGACTTAGTCATCTTTCCAAGTAAACAAGACTCGCATGTGTCATCTTCCCTAAGGTCGAATGACTCCAACACTCCATCCTTTTGGATTTGGGCTATGCATTTCTTGTTGACATGTCCAAGACGGCAATGCCACAAGGATGATTTATCCATACTAGTGGAAGAATCAATATTCAAAACATCATTTCCTAAGTTATCAACAATCATAACAGTTTCATATATTCCATTACATGGTATAGCTTCAAAGTAAAAGACACCATTTAGATAAGCCAAAATAGAACCATTCTCATTATTAAAAGAAAATCTAAATCCTTGTCTATATAAACCATGAAATGAAATGATGTTTCTAGCCATTTCTGGCAAATAGCAACAATTGTTCAAATCTAAAACCAAACTATTCCTAAGCACTAAAGAATACACTCCAATCTTGGTCACAAGCGACGATCTTCTGTTCCCCATGATTAGATTGATCCTTCCTTGCTCTACATCCCTACTTCTTCTTAGTCCCTGCACATTAGAATAAATGTGATAACCACAACCGGTATCAAGAACCCAAGAAATAGCATGATTAGAATCGTTAGATTTGATTGTGTATATACCTGCAAAAGATGGCTTGATCTTTCCTTCTTTGATCGCTTGCAGGTAATCTGGGCAGCTTCTCTTCCAATGTCCTATCTTGTGGCAGTGGTGGCACTCTGCCTCCTTTGGGTTAGAGCAGGGCTTAGCAGGATCAACTTTGGTCCCACTAGAAGAGGCACCATCTCGGGCTTTCACCTTGCGATAGTTATTCGATGAAGCTTTCCTCTTCTTTCCCTTCCCTTGACCAATAGCCAAGACAGGAGCAGCGGGCGGATTGGGAGTAGATGCAACAGACTTGTCCTTGAAGTTGCTCTCAGCGTCCCTCAAGAGACCTTGGAGTTTGCTTAGGGTGACCTCTTCTTTGTTCATGTGGTAGGTCATCCTAAATTGGTTGTACATTGGAGGCAAAGAGTGAAGCACCATGTCAATCGCCAAGTCTTCACCGAAGTCAACATTTAACTTGCGAAGGCGGTCGACATACCTTTGCATCTTTTGCAGGTGCATGGTAAGAGATTCTCCATGACCCATCTTAGCGGAGATCATGTTAGTGAAAATCTCGTAATGCTCTTGTCTCGCGTTTTGGTGGTACCTGTCCAATAAGTCTTGATGCATTTCGTACGGGTACATGTCCTCGTAGGACTTTTGGAATTCGGAGTTCATGGTGGCGATCATGATGCAATGTACCTTCGTTCCATCTCGCTCATGAGTTTCAAAGGAGGTGATTTCGTCGGGAGTAGAAACTTCGGGGTTGATTTTCTCGAGCTTCTCATCGAGGACATACTCCTTATCCTCATAGCAAGCAATGGTGCGAATGTATCTTATCCATTCGCTAAAGTTCGTTCCATCGAAGGTGACCTTTTGGCAAAGGCTCATCAACGTGAAAGAACTAGCAGCAGCATTGTTTGCGTTCGACATCTATAGAAAGGACAAAGATAGATTAGAATAAGAATCCCTAATTATCACCCAATAAAAAAAAATTAGGGCTAGGATCCAACAATAACATTTACATACTAGAAAAGGGATGCCGTAATCTAACATGCAAATAAATTTAAGGTAAGTGAATGACGATTCACTAATTCTCCATTACAAAAGTTAAACTATTAGTCCTAAGTGTTTTTGTGAATTCCTAGGTTCGGATGAGATTCATTGAAACTATTCAATGGCATGTTTAAATCTCGATATGCCCCTCTCGTTTGTGACTGGGATGCCGAGGATCACAAAGCGAGTGTGAATTACCATGCAAATTCACATGGTGCCTTCATTATATCGATCACCTATTCGATGTGCCGGTAAACCACACACGCTCCATCTAACTATGATAAACAATGAATCACCCTTTGCCACCTTTGCTTAGAACCAATTAGTGTGCTGGTAAACCACACACGCTCCACTAACTTCTTAGCAAGGGTGCAAAGTGTAATTTCATGGGATTGCATCAATTCACTTTTCCTAAAGTAACTAAGATTGGGAAATTTTTAAAACGTGTAGTTACTTTGTATTTCTTATTATACTTTTAATGAGAAGATGAGGTTGCCCTATCCTACCCGTTCGGCTAACGACCCTCCACCAATCAAGCAAGCGGTGGGTGTGAGTGTACACCCATTAAGCGCCATTTTATAGGCCGCAACCTTATACCCACCTTATAGATCGGCTTTGTGAATGAGGCCTACTAACGGTAAGACTAGCATTTAGTTATACATATATATATATTATTCTAGTAATATCATATTAGTATAGGGTTGTATTTTAAAACTTTTTTTTAAAATCTAGGGTTTGAAATTTAAGTTGTCTAAATTAAAACTTTTAATCACAAATATAAATTTCAAAACTTTAGGGTAGGTTTTAAACATTTAAAACATGGAGGATCAAATAACAAATAATTCCAATTAACAATTAATATCCTAATTATCTTTATTTGATTTATCCAAGATTTCTTTTAAGATAATTATCAAAATAATTAATCAATTATCATATAAGGAAATAAAATATTTTATTAGATGATAAATATCTTTAATTAGATCAAGATAATAGTCATATATATCAAAAAATCGGATTTAGATTGATCTATTATGATTAAGGTAAGTTTCCATAAGATAATTATGAAAAAATCCCGAATCTGGCTATTCCTGACGCCTGGACTCGCCGAGTGACCAAAGGGACTCGCCGAGTCAGGCCTACTCGCCGAGTCCACCTTGGGACTCGCCAAGTCAGTGACCCAAAAACCTAAAAATCGAATTTTGCAGGTTTGTTTCAGTTAATCAAGCAACAATTTAAAGAAAACCAAGCTAGGCTCTAATACCACTGATGGGTTTTAGTCATAAGAACTTTCCTATGTGCGCATGCAAAACCCTAATGCTCCGATCTAGGCTTTCTAATTAAACATGCTTTGAATCCAAGACTTCTAATGGCTAATTAGGTTAAATAACAACATTGAAATAGATCTAGAATCATACCTTTGGATTCCTTGTTGATCTTATTTAATTAATCTCTTTAAGTCACCAAATTAATTCCAATTAATTTATGACTTATATTAATCAAATAACCATATATTATTCCTTATAATATTTACTCTCTTTTTAACAAATCATACATCAAGTTTCTATGGTGAAGGCAACCCAAAAGGACCATGCACAACTGGGTTAAATATTTGCCTAATATAGTTGCAGCCTTAGACACTATTCCAACAATATGTACCTAGGATTAACCTTCCCACGCTTACCGAAGCGTATCAAGCCCTTCCAGGGTGAGACTTTGAGAAGGACTCAGTCTCCCACCTGAAATTCCAAAGGTTTTCTTCGTTTATCAGCGTAGCTCTTCTGTCGGTCTCTAGAGGCTTTCAATCGTTCACGGATCTGAACGATCTTCTCTGTCGTTTCCCGAATGATTTCCGGACCAGTAAGAGTACTGTCGGAAGCTTGCCCCCTTGCTAGTTGGGTATCACCCACCTCAGCCCAGCACAGAGGGGATCTGCACTTTCGGCCGTAGAGGGCTTCAAATGGTGCTGCCTTTATACTCGTGTGATAACTGTTGTTGTAGGAAAATTCGACGAGGGGTAAATGGGTATCCCACGCTTTTCCAAAGTCAATTACACAAGCACGCAACATATCTTCTAAAGTATGGATCGTCCTCTCACTCTGTCCGTCGGTCTGAGGATGGTAGGTTGTGCTCATGTCCAGCCTTGTTCCTAGGGAATGTTGTAGTGATTGCCAAAATCTTGAGGTGAACCTACTATCCCTATCGGAGATAATGGACATAGGTACACCATGTAGCCGTACGATTTCCCTAATGTATGTTCTCGTAAGTTTCTCCATCTTGTCGGTTTCTTTGATAGGCAGGAAGTGTGCAGACTTGGTCAATCTATCAACGATGACCCATATGGTGTCAAGTCCACCCGTTGTCTTGGGCAACTTGGTTATGAAATCCATAGTGATCCGCTCCCACTTCCATTCCGGGATCTCTGGTTGTTGCAATAAACCAGAGGGCTTCTGGTACTCGACCTTAACCTTTGCGCAAGTAAGGCATTTACTCACGAAGGTAGCAATCTCTGCTTTCATATTAGGCCACCAGTATAGCTTTTTAAGATCCAGATACATCTTATCTGAACCTGGGTGAACGGAATACCGAGTGTTGTGCGCCTCGATCATGACCAAGTCTCGGAAACCACCGTGTTTCGGTGTCCAGATCCGGTCCATGAAATATAAGGCCCCGTCACCCTTGGCTTCTAAATTCTTGTCCATTCCTCTGAGGGATTCACTCGTCACATTTTCAGGTTTCATGGATTCAAGTTGAGCCTCCTGAATTTGCTTAGACAAGTGTGAATGGATGGTTATTGACAATGACTTGACTTTGCGACCAGAATATTCCTTCCGACTTAGGGCGTCTGCTACTACGTTGGCTTTACCCGGATGATAACGAATATCGCATTCGTAATCACTGAGTAGCTCGACCCACCGTTGTGGTCTCATGTTGAGCTCCTTTTGGTCGAAAATGTGTTGTAAACTCTTGTGGTCAGTAAAGATAGTGCTCTTCGTTCCATACAAGTAATGTCTCCAGATCTTCAGAGCAAACACCACTGCTCCTGGTTCAAGATCGTGGGTCGTGTAGTTAATCTCATGTGTCTTCAACTGTCTCGAGGCGTAGGCGATGACCTTACCTCGCTGCATCAGAACACACCCGAGCCCTTGGTTTGATGCATCACAATAGACTACGAAGTCTTCTATTCCTTCGGGAAGGGATAGTATTGGTGCGGTGCACAAGGCTCGTTTGAGCATTTGGAACGCTCTTTCTTGCTTCTCTTCCCAGTTAAAGGCCACGCCTTTCTGGGTTAGGGTTGTAAGAGGTTTCGCTATTCGAGAAAAGTTCTGAATGAATCTACGGTAGTAGCCCGCGAGACCTAGGAATTGGCGAATTTCTGTAGGCGTCTTAGGTGCTGACCAGTTCTCTATGGCTTTAATTTTGGATGGGTCCACGTGGATTCCCTCTTCGCTTACCACGTGTCCTAAGAATTCGACTCTCCGGATCCAAAATTCACATTTCGAGAACTTCGGATAAAGCTTCTCTTTTCGTAATGTCTCTAGAACTTGTTGCAGGTGATCGCCATGCTCTTTCTTACTTCGGGAGTAGATCAGGATGTCGTCAATGAAAACGATGACGAACTGATCCAAATAAGGTCGGCATACTCTATTCATCAGATCCATGAAGACTGCGGGCGCATTGGTCAACCCGAATGGCATCACCACGAACTCGTAATGTCCGTAACGAGTTCGGAAGGCTGTCTTCGGCACATCCTCCTCTAGCACTCGTAATTGGTGATATCCGGATCTCAGATCAATCTTAGAAAAATAGTTCGCCCCTTGCAGTTGGTCAAACAGATCATCTATGTGAGGCAGAGGGTAACGATTCTTGACCGTCAGTTTGTTGAGTTCTCTGTAGTCAGTACACATACGGAATGATCCGTCTTTCTTCTTAACGAACAAGACCGGTTCTCCCCAAGGTGAGAAGCTTGGTCTTATGAAGCCCTTGCTGAGCAGTTCGTTAAGTTGACCAGA
Source organism: Lactuca saligna (assembly GCF_052625555.1). Lineage (NCBI taxonomy): Eukaryota > Viridiplantae > Streptophyta > Magnoliopsida > Asterales > Asteraceae > Lactuca > Lactuca saligna. The sequence goes on along the minus strand of NC_136423.1, from coordinate 122,206,712 downwards.
GAGTTCCTGCATTTCAGCCGGTGCTAAGCGGTAGGGCGACTTGGCTACTGGGGTAGTGTGACATCCCCAAAATCACGGCCAGAAAAGACCGGTTTGTTTATGCTTTGTTTAAAAATCAGAGTAACATTTTAAATAAAAGTGTTGCGGAATTTGTCCCAAAACAATAATATGATAAAGATTTATCAAAAGCATTTCCATAGAAATGTATTTCATTAAAAGACTCGGGATGTCATGTTCGTACAGATCAAAAGCATAAACAGTACAATACAAGCCTTACTACATTATTTCATATCTACAAGCCTATATCCGTAATCCCTCATCCAAACATCATATATATGCTCAAGCGCCACTACCTGTAATACATAAAACTGAGTGGGTCAGGCTTGGGAGCCTGGTGAGCACATAGGGTTTTCAACCCACAATAAATAGTTTATTAATTTCATCAATCAACAATAACCCGATTACCCGTTCCCGTTATCCTCACTTTACGTCCCTAAACACCTATCATAAGGGACCTAGCCTAAGGATCATCATCGGGACGGACACTGCTACTAAGGGGATTCCTCAACAATAAATGTCCTAATAGGCAACCATGTGGGGGATGGAGTACATCTGGTGAGCACACAGTTCAAATAAACACACAGTTCAAATAAACACCTATAGGTTGCGAGCCTGCTAGTGTTCCACTGGACCGTCTAGAATAGTCCGTGGTCGTCATCTATACTCTGCTAGATGACTGGATCATCAATAACATCTATAACGAGGCCTCTCATTATTTTATTTTGTCACACAGCAACTATTACATCTACCCATGTTTTACCCAACACATTTTGTAGATATAAAATACATATACAATTTAAATCTTTGAAAACATGTATAAAACGTTCATCCAGCATAGATAGCAAGTATTCAGATAATATGCACAAATAGCACGTAATTTATATTAAATACTTCATATCTATGTGTAAGTTGAAAGTAAATATGCACTCACCTGAAAAGGCGGTGATTCCGAACTCAGACAGCGCTTCGCTTCTTAAAAAGAATTTTCTTTGACGAAACCTAGTATTATTACCACTAGAGTTTAGTTTATTATTCGTCGAGACTAATTAATAGTCTAGCTATTATTATTATTATTATATAAGCGTCAAAAAAATACTTATATAACCCATAATAATAGCCCAAGTATTTATTATAAGTTCCTAATAACGTTACTATAATTAAATAAAAGCTATATTAAAAATAGCATAGGCGTAGCTCACTTACAGCGGGTTTTATAGAAAACCGGGCTTTGCTTGGAGCAGCGTTCCCGATCCGAAAAGCTCTTCTTCTCGGAGCCTTCGAGCACTCCGGGGCTTCCGCCTCGTGCTAGGGAGGTTCCCTAGGCTTTTCGGGGGATTTCGGGGCTAGAGAGAGGTTCTAGAGAGAGAGAGAGAGTAAAGAGAAGAAAGAATGGGAAAGGTGTGAAGAAAATGAGGGTGGGAGAGGTGGTATTTATAGGGTGAAATGTGGCTGAACTTGGTGCCACATGTCACCATCTGGTGGCAAGCCTTGGGGAGAAAGCAATGGCCAAGATTGTGCCACATCACCCATTTTCGCACAGCACACTTCCGACTTCTAAAATCCGTAACTTTCACATACGACCTCCGTTTTTGACGTTCTTTATATCCATGCGTAGGTAATAATAAGATCTACAACTTTCATTTTGACACCATCAGCTAATTCTCGACCGATCTTAAATTTAACAGTACAAGGAGATTATATTGTTAAACGTCTGCGTAAAATTAATAACTTCTACATACGGACTCTGTTTTTGTCTGTCTTTTTACCGTTGATTTCCTATTAATGAGATCTTCAACTCTCATTTACGTTGCGTAAGCCAAAAACCGCTCGAACTAAAATTCGAGTTTCAGGTCGTGCACTGCTAAGCCGAATCTTAGAAAAATCATAACTTCTTCATACGAAGTCAGATTTGGGCGTTCTTTTTATCGATGTTCTTAGTATAACATATTCTACGACTTTTGTTTAGATTGATAAGGCTAAAAAGTCTTCTATCGTAAATTCACTCTTTACGTCTCCCGGTGCCGTGCCGGTTTTGCCGTAAAACTTCGGCGGGCCATAACTTCTTCGTTATAGCTCGGATTTCGGCATTCTTTATATGTACGGAAACCTTGAGACGTATTCTACAACTTTATGTAGAGATATCGGGATTATCTCACACTTTAATTTTGACGCTCATTTTTATTCTTTATTAATTATACATTTATAATTAAATAATAAACACATAAACACACATAATTCACATAATACTCAAATATTTTATATTTATTACTTCAAAAAGAGTTACAATAGTTGACCTAGACTATTACATTGACAAAAATGCTTAGCCCTGAAAACCCGGGCGTTACAATTCTCTCCCCCTTAGGATGATTCCGTCCCGGAATCATGCATCAGCAAACAGATGTGGATAGCGACTCATCATGTCATCCTCTGTTTCCCAAGTGAGATTCGGCCCATTCGAATGTTTCCATCGGACTAGCACCAAGTTGACCATCTTGCGTCGTAACTTCTTAGTCTTACGGTCAATAATTGCCTCAGGCTCTTCGATCAGCCTTTTATTCTCATCCATCCTTAATTCCGAGATTGGAATTATGTCGGGAAAATCTCCCATGAATTTCCTCAAATAACACACATGGAAGGTGTTATGAATACCATTGAGTTCTTCGGGCAATTCCAGCTTGTAAGCTTGGTTCCCAATCTTCTGAAGAACTTTGAACGGTCCAATAAACCTTGGACTCAACTTTCCTCGTTTCCCAAATCGTATAAGTCCCTTCCACGGTGAGACTTTAAGTAAAATGGAATCCCCAACTTCGAAGGTTATCGGTCACCTTTTCTTGTCAGCATAGCTCTTCTGACGATCCTGAGCTGCTAACATTCTTTCCCGAATCACCTTCAATTTCTCAGCAGTCTCATGGACTATCTCGGGGCCCATAAACTGCTTCTCTCCGGCTTCAAGTCAACAAGACGGCGTACGACACTTCTGTCCATACAAGGCTTGATAAGGTGCCATCTTGATGCTCGAGTGAAAACTATTGTTGTAGGAAAATTCTACTAGAGGTAAGTGTTCGTCCCAATTCCCTTGGAATTCGAGGGTACATGCTCTCAGCATATCTTCCAACGTCTGAATCGTTCTTTCGCTCTGACCATCAGTTTGCGGATGGTAAGCAGTACTCAAACACAACTTTGTACCCAACTCCTCTTGTAGACTCCTCCAAAACCTCGACGTGAAACAACTATCACGATCTGATACAATCGTAAGAGGGACACCGTGAAGTCTTACAATTTCCTTCACGTAAGCATTTGCGAGCTTATCCATAGACCACTTCTCGTTGGCTGCTATGAAGTGTGCACTCTTGGTGAAACGATCCATGACTACCCAAATCATGTCGTGTCCGTTCTTCGTTCTGGGCAGTTTAGTCACAAAATCCATGGTGATGTCTTCCCATTTACCCATGGGTACAGGTAAAGGTTCTAAACTCCCATACGGTTTCTGATGTTGTGCCTTAACCCTCGCGCATGTTACACACTCAGCCACATACTTCGCAACATCGAGCTTCATCGTCGGCCACCAGTAGTAGGGCTTTAGGTCCCTATACATTTTAGTGCTACCGGGATGAATCGAGTACATGGTCTTGTGTGCTTCTTCCATTAGAAGATCTCTTATTCCTCCCGTCTTAGGTACCCAAATTCGATCTTGGAATACCTTCAGTCCTCGACTGTTCGTACCGAACACTAACGTTTTTCCCAAACGTTCTTCCTTTCGGTCATTCTTTTCTAAGGCTTCTTCTTGAGCTTTCCTGATACTTTCCACAATCGTCGAGACGACTTCAATTCTTAACGCTCTTGGCCTTTTTCTTTCAAGATTGAATTTCCGACTGAGAGCATCAGCAACAATATTTGCTTTACCTGGGTGGTAAAGTATCTCACAGTCGTAGTCCTTGAGAAGTTCTAGCCAGCATCGTTGCCTCATATTCAACTCCTTCTGATTAAAGAGATACTGGAGACTCTTATGATCAGTGAAGAGCTTGCACTTCGTGCCGTAGAGGTAATGCCTCCATATCTTTAAGGCGAATACTACCGTTGCCAACTCCAGATCATGAGTGGGGTAGTTCTTTTCGTGCTATTTCAATTGTCGAGATGCGTATGCTATCACCTTTTCTCTTTGGGTCAGAACACAACCTAACCCGACTCCAGATGCATCACTATAAACTGCGAAATCTTCGACTCCATCGGGTAGAGAAAGTATCGGTGCTTCACATAACTTCTTCTTTAGCTTCTCGAACGCCTCATCGTGTTTCTCACTCCATGTATACGTAGCTCCTTTATGGGTCAAAGCTGTTAATGGAGCAGCTATCGAAGAAAAGCCTTGGATAAATCGTCGGTAATATCCGGCTAATCCTAGAAAGCTTCGAATCTCCATGGGATTCTTCGGACGTTCCCACTTCATTACAGCCTCGATCTTGGCGGGGTCAACCATTATTCCTTCCTGGTTAACAACATGACCCAAGAATTGGACTTCCCGTATCCAAAAGTCGCATTTGGAGAACTTTGCAAAAAGCTTCTCCTTCTTTAACACCTCCAACACTTCTCGTAGATGATTGCCATGCTCCTCCTGGCTTTTCGAGTAAATGAGAATGTCGTCGATGAACACTATCACAGATTTATCGAGGAATGGTTTACAAACCCTATTCATCAAATCCATGAATGTTGCGGGAGCATTGGTTAGTCCGAATGACATAACCAAGAACTCATAGTGTCCATATCTTGTTCTGAATGCAGTCTTCTCAATATCCTGCTCTCTCACCTTCAACTGATGATATCCTGAACTAAGATTGATCTTTGAGAAGTAGCTCGAACCTTGCAGTTGATCGAATAGATCATCAATCCTTGGCAATGGATACTTGTTCTTCACCGTTGCCTTATTCAGCTCTCGGTAGTCTATGCACATCCTCATGCTTTCATCCTTCTTCTTCACGAATAACACCGGAGCTCCCCAGGGTGATGAACTAGGTCGAATGAAACCGCTGTCCAACAGTTCCTGAAGTTGCGTCATGAGCTCCTTCATCTCCATCGGTGCTAATCGGTAAGGTGCCTTTGATATCGGTGTTGTTCCTGGTAATAAGTCTATACAAAACTCTACTTGCCTATCAGGTGGTGATCCGGGAAGATCTTCGGGAAAGACTTCCGGATAATCGCACACAACCGGTATATTCTGCACCTCTTTCTTTTCCTTCTTAGCATCGATTACGAATGCCAAGTATGATGCACATCCTTTGGACAAACATTTCCTGGCTTTCATCAGGGAGATGATTCCAGAATTTACTCTGCGTTTGTCCCCGTACACCATAAATGATTCCTTTCCGGGTGGGTTTATCCTAACTATCTTCTTTCGGCATAATATCTCGGCATCGTTGGCGCTAAGCCAATCCATACCCAAAACGATGTCGAAACCGTTTAACTCTATGGGTAATAGTTCCTCATGGAATTCGTTTCCGTTTAGGTCAATGACGATGTTCCTAATACGATTACTAACATGTACGAATTTGCCACTGGCAACTTCTACAATCAGGGCATTATCTAGTTTTTCTACAGGTAATGCTAATTTCGCACTAAATTTATGTGACACAAAGGAGTAATTGGCTCCGGAATCAAATAGTATATTTGCAGGCAAACCATTTACAAGAAAGGTACCTGAAGCGACGTCTGCTGCCTCCTTCGCAGCCTCGAGCGTCATCTGAAAGGCTCTCGCCTTTGGCTTTGGTGGTATGTTGGGCCTTCCCGCATCTTTCTTCCTTGGGCAATCCTTAGCAATATGCCCTTCTTCACGACACTCGTAGCACACCTTCTTGTTGGTGGTGCACTCATTGGCATAGTGCCCTGTTTTCCCACACTTGTAGCAGGTTACTTCATCGCCACATTTTCCCGAGTGCTTCTTCTTGCACTTCTCGTACCATTTAAATTCGTTTCCTCCCCCAAATTTTTTTGAACCGAACTTGCTCTTCTTTTTGTTGGGTTTAGCAGACCCTTCAAATTTCCTCTTCTCGCCAACCTCGATTTTGCTGGCAGCTCTTTCCTTAATCATGTCCTCCACAGACTTGGCAGCCCAGATAGCTGCCTCCAAAGTAGGTGCCTGACGTACTGGCACCGCGTATTCCCATGGAAGTCCCTTTGCGTACTTATCAATTTTCGTCAGCTCATCCGGAACAAGACGCAAGGCAAACTCCATCTTTTCTGTGAAGTTGTTCGTGTATTCATCGATTGACATGCTTCCCTTCTTCAGGGTTAGAAACTGGTTCTCTAATTCTAGCAGGTTTTGAGCCGAGCAGTATTTTCTTTTGAATTGCACCAGAAATTCTGCCCATGTCAGTTGCAGGGGCTTGTTGGGGCTTAAAGTCTTCCCCAAGGTATTCCACCAACGTACAGCGCCTCCTCGAAACTGACGTACTGCAAATGTGGTTTGTAGCTTTCCTCTGCAACCGCACGTCATGAAAGCTAACTCCATCTCCGAGATCCAATCCATGACCCCGATTGGATCCTCTTTTCCTGTGAAAGTTGATGGCCTGCAAGTCAGAAAATCCTTGTACTTGCATCCATTCCTCTCGACTTCGTCACCTTGGTTGTTTTGTTGAACTATTGGTGGGTTGGCTTGACCAACGGTTCCACTGTAGTCTCCTTCCTCAGTCTGCCCTTCGTTCAACTCGGGCTGTTCGATTTGAATAGTCGCTTCCTCTCGATTTTGCTGGAGCAAATGCCTGGTTTCCTCCATTTGACGATCCAACATTGCCTGGATCATCGCTTGCACTCCGGCCATCGTTATTGGTCCGGCAGCGGCTTCCACAACTGGTATTTGCTCGATCACGGGGGGTTGGTGTCCGTTTCCATTTGCGTTTACGTTTCCGCTACGGGTCCTTACCATCTTGATCTATACACCGAATAAGGTGAATTCAGATCTTTATTTAGGAGAGACGTTTTAAATCGTCCTTATCACTCCGAAACGTTTACATGCTAGTTCTAATAGCGTAGTCGTACGTTTAGAATCCTAAACACATAAGGTTTCCAGATCCGGTTGGCAACAAACCATAGATCCGAACAAAATAACAACATATCATGCATAAAGCATTTAGCACATAAAAGCATTCTAGGCACAATTCATAAAATAAACTAGTGCTCACACCTCACAATCATCGCTTAGCATTTTATGTTTAAGTCTAGAAATCCTACAAATTCCTAGTTCGCTTAAACTAATGCTCTGATACCAACTGTGACATCCCCAAAATCACGGCCAGAAAAGACCGGTTTGTTTATGCTTTGTTTAAAAATCAGAGTAACATTTTAAATAAAAGTGTTGCGGAATTTGTCCCAAAACAATAATATGATAAAGATTTATCAAAAGCATTTCCATAGAAATGTATTTCATTAAAAGACTCGGGATGTCATGTTCGTACAGATCAAAAGCATAAACAGTACAATACAAGCCTTACTACATTATTTCATATCTACAAGCCTATATCCGTAATCCCTCATCCAAACATCATATATATGCTCAAGCGCCACTACCTGTAATACATAAAACTGAGTGGGTCAGGCTTGGGAGCCTGGTGAGCACATAGGGTTTTCAACCCACAATAAATAGTTTATTAATTTCATCAATCAACAATAACCCGATTACCCGTTCCCGTTATCCTCACTTTACGTCCCTAAACACCTATCATAAGGGACCTAGCCTAAGGATCATCATCGGGACGGACACTGCTACTAAGGGGATTCCTCAACAATAAATGTCCTAATAGGCAACCATGTGGGGGATGGAGTACATCTGGTGAGCACACAGTTCAAATAAACACACAGTTCAAATAAACACCTATAGGTTGCGAGCCTGCTAGTGTTCCACTGGACCGTCTAGAATAGTCCGTGGTCGTCATCTATACTCTGCTAGATGACTGGATCATCAATAACATCTATAACGAGGCCTCTCATTATTTTATTTTGTCACACAGCAACTATTACATCTACCCATGTTTTACCCAACACATTTTGTAGATACAAAATACATATACAGTTTAAATCTTTGAAAACATGTATAAAACGTTCATCCAGCATAGATAGCAAGTATTCAGATAATATGCACAAATAGCACGTAATTTATATTAAATACTTCATATCTATGTGTAAGTTGAAAGTAAATATGCACTCACCTGAAAAGGTGGTGATTCCGAACTCAGACAGCGCTTCGCTTCTTAAAAAGAATTTTCTTTGACGAAACCTAGTATTATTACCACTAGAGTTTAGTTTATTATTCGTCGAGACTAATTAATAGTCTAGCTATTATTATTATTATTATATAAGCGTCAAAAAAAATACTTATATAACCCATAATAATAGCCCAAGTATTTATTATAAGTTCCTAATAACGTTACTATAATTAAATAAAAGCTATATTAAAAATACCGTAGGCGTAGCTCACTTACAGCGGGTTTTATAGAAAACCGGGCTTTGCTTGGAGCAGCGTTCCCGAGCCGAAAAGCTCTTCTTCTCGGAGCCTTCGAGCACTCCGGGGCTTCCGCCTCGTGCTAGGGAGGTTCCCTAGGCTTTTCGGGGGATTTCGGGGCTAGAGAGAGGTTCTAGAGAGAGAGATAGAGAGTAAAGAGAAGAAAGAATGGGAAAGGTGTGAAGAAAATGAGGGTGGGAGAGGTGGTATTTATAGGGTGAAATGTGGCTGAACTTGGTGCCACATGTCACCATCTGGTGGCAAGCCTTGGGGAGAAAGCAATGGCCAAGATTGTGCCACATCACCCATTTTCGCACAGCACACTTCCGACTTCTAAAATCCGTAACTTTCACATACGACCTCCGTTTTTGATGTTCTTTATATCCATGCGTAGGTAATAATAAGATCTACAACTTTCATTTTGACACCGTCAGCTAATTCTCGACCGATCTTAAATTTAACAGTACAAGGAGATTATACTGTTAAACGTCTGCGTAAAATTAATAACTTCTACATACGGACTCTGTTTTTGTCTGTCTTTTTACCGTTGATTTCCTATTAATGAGATCTTCAACTCTCATTTACGTTGCGTAAGCCAAAAACCGCTCGAACTAAAATTCGAGTTTCAGGTCGTGCACTGCTAAGCCGAATCTTAGAAAAATCATAACTTCTTCATACGAAGTCAGATTTGGGCGTTCTTTTTATCGATGTTCTTAGTATAACATATTCTACGACTTTTGTTTAGATTGATAAGGCTAAAAAGTCTTCTATCGTAAATTCACTCTTTACGTCTCCCGGTGCCGTGCCGGTTTTGCCGTAAAACTTCGGCGGGCCATAACTTCTTCGTTATAGCTCGGATTTCGGCATTCTTTATATGTACGGAAACCTTGAGACGTATTCTACAACTTTATGTAGAGATATCGGGATTATCTCACACTTTAATTTTGACGCTCATTTTTATTCTTTATTAATTATACATTTATAATTAAATAATAAACACATAAACACACATAATTCACATAATACTCAAATATTTTATATTTATTACTTCAAAAAGAGTTACAATAGTTGACCTAGACTATTACATTGACAAAAATGCTTAGCCCTGAAAACCCGGGCGTTATAGGTAGCTCCTGGGACTAAGTCGATTCTGAACTCGACCTGTCGTTGCGGAGGTATCCCGAGTAGTTCTTCTGGGAAAATGTCGGGGAAGTTGCTCACTACAGGGATGTTCTTTAGTTCTTTCGTTTCGAAGCTCATGTCGACGACGTGAGCAAGGAATGCATGGTATTCCTTACGCAGATACTTCTGTGCTTGAATACTTGATATGATGCGAAGACCTGCACCGGGTTTGTCGTCGTAGACTATAAGAGTTTCGTTAGACGAAAGGTTTAAACGGACTGCTTTCTCGTAGCACATGATGTCGGCGCGATGAAGGCTTAACCAATCCATGCCAATGATAACATCGAAACTTTTTATTGAGACTGGCATGAGGTCGATTGGGAATGAATGGTTAACTAGAGTTAGGGTACAACCTAAGTATATGCTACTCGTGCTTTCAGTTTTTCCATTAGCCATTTCTACTGTGAATAGTTCTTTGAGTGCGTGCGGTGGTTGATTAAGCATGCGAGCAAATTTATGGTTTACGAAGCTTCGCTCCGCTCCACTATCGAATAGAAGGCATGCATAGGAGTTATCGAGGAGGAACGTACCAGTCACCACTGTCGGGTCAGCAACTGCTTCCCCGTGGCCTATAGCTAGTACCCTTCCTGCTCCACCAACATTCTTTGCTTTGGGGCAGTCCCTCTTATAGTGGCCTGCTTCGCCACATCCATAGTAGGTCGGGCTCGCGCCAGAGCCGGGGACTTGGGCGATCGGTCTCGCCGGAGATTTACAGAAACGGACTGTGTGTCCTCTCCTGTGGCAGTTAGAGCACTGCATTTCATGGCAGGGGCCATTGTGGTGGTAGTTGCATTTGTTGCACTTGGGCAAACCTCCAGCATACTGTCCTAGCAGAGCAGTAGTAGTAGCAGCAACAGGGGTTATTACAGCATGCACTGCCACAATTTGCTGCTTTTTGGAAGCTCGATTCGTCTTCTTCCTTTCCTCCCAGAGTTTCCGCTTTGTGTCAGCGGGTTTGGAGGGTTCTGAGATGGCTAGCGTTGTTGTTGTTGTAGGGGTTTTGTCCCCATGGTCAATGATTCATTGTGCCAGTCGTTTGGCACTGTCGAAGGTAGCGGGGTTTGATGATAGGACGTTCCCCTGATACGGAGGCACTAGCCCCCATATGTACCTTTCGATCTTTTTCCCTTCAGTGGGAATCATATTAGGGCAGAGGGCCACCAGTTCACTGAATCTGGCGGTATAAGCAACAATGTTGGTGCCCTTCATGGTCAGGCTCCAAAGCTCCTGCTCTAGTTTCTGGATCTCGCCCCTCGGGCAGTATTCCTCAATCATGAGGTCTTTCATCGTTTCCCAGCCTATGTCGTTGGGTACGACGAGAGTTAGAGATTTAACGTGGCTGTTCCACCACGTCAGGGCCTTTCCTTCAAAGGTGCATGCGGCATATTTCACTTTGCTCGCAGCAGGGCATGAACAAATTTCGAAGACCGCTTCAGTCTTCTCGAACCATTATGAGAGGGCAATGACTCCGCCGGTCCCATGGAAGGACTTCGGCTTGCAGTTGGTGAAATCCTTGTAAGAGCACTCTCTCGAGCGCACAGGGGTTTCAACCGGGATTGATTCCACAGGGGTCCCACCTCTGCTGGCATCAGAAGAGTGATACTGAGCCATGGCAGTTGCCACCGCTGCAGCTACGGCAGCATTCAGGGCTACAGTATCGATGACCGGAGGTGGAGGAGGTGGTGGTGCAGGATTATTCCTGGGAGATTTGCGAGGAGGCATCTTTCAGCTATAAGTTTATAAAGATAAGAAAAATGGTAAGAATCAATTTGTAAGCAACGTGAGATTGACACATGGACTAACTAAGCATAGCCCAACAGTTGAATGAGTGGTTGAAATCACAATAAGAAATATTAGCAGGAAAGCACAAGTGTATAGATTTTTCCCACAGATGAGATAGATTTCAATAATGATGGTATTACGGATGTAATAAGTTCAAGGAAAATCGACCTAACAGTAGGTCTTACATCATACCATATAGAAAAGTTTGACAGTTCTAGATTCCTAATTAGAGTACTGAAAGTTAGGAATATTTTACAAACAAGTGCTACTTAGAGCACAGATGTTAAAGGCTATTCTTTAATCCAGAAGATAATGATGTACTAGACATCATCTAACGGCGATGAATGTTCCTCGGGAGAACCCTAAGGTCTCTCATTTGACGGACCACCTCTTGAAGGTGTCGCTCATGAGCCCTTTGACGAGCTCGAAGTTCCATGACTTCTGCTTGAGAGGCAACCAGACGTTGTTGTAGGGTTTCATTGGTTCTCTGGGTCCGTTCCATGTCTTCTTCAAGACGGCGGATGCGGACTGTGTTAACACTTGAGTTGGCATCAATCTCCATGACCCGGTCGATGGCTGCTCGACCTTGCTCGATATTACAAGCTATTCTGCGGATAATGACAGGCAGAGCTCGGTCAGCAGAGCCACCATCGCTAACATTGTAAAAGCTTCGGTCCCCAAAGTATGGTAAGGGTTGACCCTGTTCATCACTCCAGCGATTTAAGTTGTTTGCCCACAAGGGAGTAGGACCTGGAAAAGCTGGTTGAGGGTTGTTGTTCGGGGCTTGACCTACGAGCGGTAGGTTGTTGACTTCAGGCTCGGAGTCGGATCCATTAGAAAGGCCTTCTGCGAGGTGATCATCCAAAGGGATTGGATGGTCAACTTCGGGCTCTTCATCGATCCACCCGGTATTGCCTTCATTTGGAAAGTACGGGTCGTCGTGATGGACTCCAGCCATTTAGATCTATGCGAGAAGAGAGGTATAAGAATATAGTATACGTGTAACTAGTAGTACAAAATACACCTATAGTATTTAAAGTTTAAGTTCTACTGATCTTCCTGTGGTATTGTTGGTAAGTTTTCAGACTTGTTAACACATCACAACCATTCTAGGGCATATGCTAATCACTCCTCGGACCAGCATAGTTGATCAGGCTATGCTATTCCCAGGACTGACCATACATCCCCTAGCTTACCTGTGATATTTAACAATCGTAATACTTTTGTTCTTGTCGTTGTGACACTGGTTTTAGTTTGAATGCAGACTAGTATACTTAATTAACTATTTTAGTATCTATAGTATAGACTCTCGGTCAGAGTGTTTTAATCCCAAATGGGTTTATAGTTTAGTATATCATTTATGGGTTGATATACTTGATTCACTATAAACAATGCTCTGATACCAATCTGTCACACCCCAAAACCAAGAACGGCGGAAACGTTCTGGGGCGGAAGACGTCATGTAAAGTATCACAACACAGTAAATGTAAATAAGCAAACAGCATCATCCATTGCATTAAATATATATAAATTTTAATACAAGCGTGTTCTTTACAGTTTTAGACACCAAAAATATAATGCGAATCAAAATAATATGATGAGTCTTGAAATGCGCTCCATCTTCTCAAAAGTTGGCATCGGTACCTGTCTACTGATGAACTGAGACTACAAGTTATTTTGAAAGAGTTTGTCAGCTTTAAGCTGGTGAGTTCATAAGTATTTTAGTGTCGATGTTCGTTTTCAAAACGTTTGAACCTGTGGTAAGTATAAGTTGTAAATTGTATGTAATTGTTTGTAAAAGTTTGAATCTCTCAGAAAAACCTATATTTTCTGTTAATGTAGCCTTCTACCAAGGCTTAACTGTTTTGTATGCTCGTTTGTTGTAAAAGTGTGTAAATTCCCAAGTGTAACTATTATTTAACAAAATATAGTTTGTACATTTAAGTTTAAGTGAGGTTATCACTAAAATGTAATGGGTAAATCATTGTAGTACTATAGTTTTGTTTTATAGGAACTACTGTTGTACTAACTACCTTAAACCGGGTTTATATTAAGGTATCATGTGATAAATTGCACCATACTATCGACTGGTAACAACGACAACGTATAGTCGAAAAATAAGGTATGACGTTTGGCACCCGCAGACCTGTCGGTCCCACTGTAGCTAGCAGCGAGGTGTAGGATAGTCAATCCAGTATAGATCTATACGCAAACTCACGCTCTCCCTCCAAGAGACTTTGGCTACAACTCGGGTCATGACAATTAAGACATGCTCCCATACAGTGGATCACAATTGTTAACGTATTCGTGTATATGCAATATAATGTTACTTGTTCTAGTATCGTTGTATATGTTCTCTTAGTAATAAGTATTGACTCCTGAATGAACTGACTCGTTGATCTACAAATTATAGTAGTATGATCTTGTGTTACCCCGATGGTAACTTACTAATGATGTGCTGATGAGTATGAGTATAGAAGTACTTTTATGTTTATATATGTATAGTTGATATATAATTAATATTGAAACGACCTTCGGATGGTTACCCGAAATCCCACCAGACCACATCTCAATGCGTGAAAAGGAAATAGGGTGGATAGCCTTCCTAAGCCCTTTAAACATTTCTTATATATTTATACATATATGGGCATGCAATTTATAAAAAGTAAAACTAGGTTTAATAAAAGCATTTGATAAGTAGAAGAGTTTGTAAAACATTTTGAGGTGAAACCGTTTGATAAACAGTTTGAACAGTGATAAAATCATTGGTTTTCTAGTTATTAATCACATGTGATTGATGCAATAACTATAAGTGTTTAACTTGTATCCCCCCCCCCATAAGATATTTAAAACATTTAAAATCATTTCAAAGGTTGAATAAAGGGGTATGAACTCACTTGATTGAAGTGGTCGATTTGAAGTAGTCGAGAGAAGAATCGAGCAGAACTTCGACAGGAAGAGTTGAAAACGCGGGAAAATCCCAGGATTCTCGGGAAACTCGGGAATCTCGGGAACACAAAACCTTCCTTCGGGACTTGAAGGTGAAAACCGGGGCTTTGGGAGGGTCTCGGGGGCTTAAACGCAGAGTTTCGGCGCGAGAAAGAGAAGAATGGAGCACCTAAACCCGGCACCCCAAGAGTTCTATTTATAGAGCTGTTTCTGGTGTGCCACGTCGTGGCTAAGGTTGGCCACGTCGTGGGGAGCAAGCCTTATCCTCTTCCGTTGATGGGACGCTCTCAGTCACTTGCCGGGTCGCGGCCAAGCTGTGCCACGTCGTGGCAAGCCTGACAGCCTCGGATTTCGGACCCCGAACTTGTAAAATCCGTAACTTTCGCATACGAGCTCGGTTTTTGACATTCTTTATATGCACGCGTAGCTAAAAACATGATCTACAACTCTCGTTTAGACTTCATCAGAAAATTTTGACTTTATTTTTAATTATTTATTTTTAACGGGCCGGGACACGAAAAATCGGTATACAATCCATAACTTCTTCATCCGATGTCCGTTTTCATCAGACTTTTCGCTGTTGCGCTACAAATGTTGAGACCTTCAGTTCTCATTTAGGTTGTTTTGGTCAAAAGTGTCTCGAGCTCTATTTCGAGTTTTTAGCTGTCTACTGCTATATTCGGATCTTGGAAAAATCATAACTTTCTCATACGAAGTCAGATTTGGACGTTCTTTTCGTGTACGCTCACGGTTTAATGTTATCTATAACTTTCATTTAGATACCTAATGATAAATGCTATTGCATTGGAACTTCGTGTTTTTCGTTTAATCGGTGTTGTCCGTTTTGTCGGAAATCTTAGAATGGTCATAATTTCTTCGTTGTAACTCGGATTTTAGTGTTCTTAGTATTTATGTAAACCTTGACACAATGTCTAACATAATAGATATTCTTATAAAGATTCTTACATATTTCATCTTCGAAGTTAATTTCATTATTTCAAAAGTAGCTACAATACTTGACTTTTTAGGTCATTACAAAGAGTTGAAATATCGGGTTGTCACAATTTGGAGTAATATAAAAATAAGGAGATAATCTTGAAACCTTTAGGAGTGTTGTTTCAAGGAAAGAAATTGAAAGGGAAGAAGATGAAACATTTCTTCTAAACATATGTGAGGGATATGTATTCAACATCAATCCTGACCAAACTCTTCCTCAAAATTGCTAAATGCAAGAGAAATTATGATGTTAATAGACATGAGATTAAAAACATGTTTTTTGGTATATGGAAATTATGAAGACCTTAATGGAAGTGGTGAAAACACTACCATCAGTTTGAAGACTTGTATACTCTTCGCAAAGGGGGGAGGGGATGTTAGGTTCATTGTTGCAAAGATATTCAATGCGAAAGTCTTTATGTGTAATGTCAAATTTAGTGTCTGTAGGCTATGTCAAAGTTTACGTGAGTTCGATACATCTATGCATTCTAGGAAGCGCTTTTTTGTCTGTACGTGATTGTCGGAGTCTTCTTGTACTTTTTGTATCGATTATTAGCACTATAAATAGTGTTATAGCATAGGTAATTAATATGCAAGATTTTCAAACTCTTTCAACTCTTGTACTTGTACTTTGTTACATTCTTGATAATGAGAGCTTAAACCATATTTATTTAGATCTTGTGTTCACCTATTCTTGTGAAATCAATACTTGATTGAATTCTTAACTCTTCAACCTCTCTTTTGCACATAACTACATACAAAGGAGCAGCGAATATTAGGAATGATTAGATAATTAAAATGATAATCCATTTATAACATCTCCCACTAGTACTTTGGGCCCCTTCACAATTCATCTAGATCCAGCTACCTATCCTGTGCTTTAGATGTTAAAGGCGTATACCATCATTTATACCTATGAGTAATTATCTATGTACTTACTTGAAGTTTCCATACTTAACTAAGTGGTTGGTGATCATCTTTTACATGTATATTTAAAAACTATGTCTTTCCCTTTCCTATCAGAATCTACTGTCCAACCTGACAACATATAATTTCCATATATGACTACATATAACCATATAGCCTAGATAGGCATTTGAAAGGTTGATTCTAAGTCCACAACCAAATAAGAAACAAGAAGTAAGGCCAAATTGTAACAACCTGTTATTTCAGAGCAATGTAATGACTAAAAGTCAACTTTTTGTAATCTTTTATGAAGTAATAAAAAGTGCGTCAAAAATGAAGTGTTCAGAAAGCTCAGTTTGGGTATACTAAGTGGTAGATATCGTGATAAAGTTTCCAAAAATATAAAGAACACTAAAATCCGAGTTATAACACAGAAGTTATGACCATTTGAAGATCCGTAGCAATATCGGTAAAACATTGTTAAGCGTAAAATGAGAAATTTCGATAAAATACTTTTCGGCCTTAAGTATCTAAATAAAAGTCGTAGATATCGTTAAAATGTAAATATACATCAAAAGAACGCCCAAAACTGACTTCATATGAGGAAGTTATGATTTTTCGAAGTTTCAAAATAACAATAGACATCTAAAAACTCGAAATAAAGAACGAGCGATTTTTAGTCGACGCAACCTAAATGAAAGTTGAAGATCTACTCAAAACAACACCTCAACCCTTAAATGAAACATTTATAGTGGAAATAGAAAATGGTAACACAAAAGGCGCTAAAGAAATATACTTAAACTGTACCCTCTCGCTAAACAACAAGTGTTTCCCAGTCAACCTTATGCCAGTCTCAATAAAAAGTTTTCGACGTCATCATAGGCATGGACTAGCTAAGTTCTCATCGTGCAGACATCTCATGTTATGAAAAGGTCGTTCGCCTAAATCTGCCAAATGGTAAAAACCACATGATATATGGTGACAAACCCAATACCACTCTTCATATTATCTCCTGCATCAAAGCCCAAAAGTACTTGCGCAAAGAGTACCACACATTTTTGGCACATGTAGTAGATGTAAAACGAGAAGTTGGAGACATCAAGGACGTGTCGGATGTATGTGATTTTCCCGATGTATTTCTGAAGGATCTTCCATGAGTACCACCTACAAGACAAGTGGAGTTTAGAATTGACCTAATCCCTGGAGCCACCCCTATAGCCAAAGCCCCATACCGATTAGCCCCAGCAGAAATGCAAGAACTATCCAGCCAGTGGAATGAACTACTCAGCAAAGGATTCATCAGGCCAAGCTTCTCTCCTTGGGTAGTGCTGGTACTATTCGTGAAATAGAAGGACAGATCATTCAGGATGTGTATCGACTACTGAGAACTCAACAAACTTACCATCAAGAACCGGTATCCCCTACCCCGAATTGATGATTTGTTCGATCAACTCTAAGGAGCAAACTACTTTTCCAAGATCGATCTAAGATTGGGATATCAACAGCTACGAGTCCTGCAGGGTGATATTCCCAAGACAGCCTTCCGAACAAGATATAGTCACTAAGAATTTTAGGTGATGCTGTTAGGACTAACCAACGACCCTGTTGTATTCATGGACATAATGAATCGAGTATGTCGGTCATTCTTGGACAAATTTGTGATTGTATTCATAGATGACATACT
This sequence comes from Lactuca saligna, assembly GCF_052625555.1. Taxonomy (NCBI): domain Eukaryota; kingdom Viridiplantae; phylum Streptophyta; class Magnoliopsida; order Asterales; family Asteraceae; genus Lactuca; species Lactuca saligna. The sequence continues at coordinate 122,188,668 of NC_136423.1, read as the reverse complement.
TATTTATTCAAAGGGTAAAGAAGAGCATGGCCAACACCTGAGAGAAGTCTTAGAAAAATTACGAGCTGAGAAGCTTTATGAAAAGTTCTCAAAATGCAAGTTCTGGATTAGGAAGGTAAACTTCCTAGGCCACGTGGTCAGCAAAGAGGGAATCCATGTGGACCCTTCTAAGATAAAGTCTATCAAGAATTGGGCTACGCCTACAACGCCAACCGAGATTTGCCAATTCCTAGGCCTCACTGCTATTACCACAGGTTCATACAAAACTTCTCCAGCATTGCCAAACCTCTTACCTCCTTAACTCAGAAGGGTGTAGCCTATAAATGGGGAGAAAAACAAGATGATGCATTTCAGACCTTGAAGCAAGCCCTGTGCAGTGCACCCATTTTGTCTCTTCTAGAGGGGACAAAAGACTTCTTAGTATATTGTGATGCTTCCAATCAAGGGTTGGGATGTTTGTTAATGCAGTGAGGAAAGGTTATTGTGTACGCCTCCCGACAACTGAAAACTCACGAAGTCAACTACACCACTCACGACTTGGAATTAGGAGCGGTAGTGTTCTCTTTAAAGATCTGGAGACACTACCTATACGGTACAAAGTGTACCATATTCACATACCACAAAATCCTTCAACACATATTTGACTAGAAGGAATTAAATATGAGACAACGACGCTTGGTCAAACTACTAAACAACTACGAATGTGAATTTCATTATCATCCGGGCAAAGCCAACGTGGTGGCAGATGCTGTTAGTCGTAAGGAATACTCTAGTCGAAGAGTGAAATCATTAACCATGATGATCCGTTCCCACCAATCAACACAAATCAAGGAAGCTCAGTTGGAAGCCTTGAAACCCGAAAACATGGAAAGTGAAGCACTTAGAGGGATGGACAAGAATATCGAAATCAAGAGAAAGAGAGTTTGTTACCTCATGAACCGAATCTGGACACTGAAGTTTAGTGGGTTCAAAGAAATGGTTATGGAAGAAGCACACAAGACCCCATACTCCGTACACCCAGGCTCAGATAAAATGTATCTAGATCTCAAACAAATCTACTGGTGGCCAAATATGAAAGTGCGTGACTTGCGCCAAGATCAAGGTAGAGCATCAGAAGCCCTCAGGTTTACTCCATCAGCCCGAGATACCTGAGTGAAAGTAGGAGCAGATTTCCATGGATTTCATAAGCAAACTACCCAAGACGCAGGGTGGCCATGATACCATCTAGGTGATCGTTGATAGGCTAACCAAACCTACCCACTTCTTACCGATCAAAGAGACCGATAAGATGGAGAAACTAACAAGAACTTACATCCGAGAAATCGTACGACTTCATGGAGTACTGAAATCCATCATCTCAGACAGAGACAACAGGTTTAGTTCAAGGTTCTGGCAGACACTACAGAAGGCTTTGGGTACAAGGTTAGATATGAGTACAGCCTATCACCCATAAACTGACGGGCAGAGTGAGAGAGCAATCCAAACTCTAGAGGACATGTTACGAGCATGTGTAATCGACTTTGGTAAAGGGTGGGACATCCACCTACCATTAGTTGAATTCTCTTATAACAATAGTTATCATACTAGTATCAAGACTGCTCCTTTTGAAGCCCTGTACAGACGCAAGTGCAGATCACCTCTGTGTTGGGCGGAAGTGGGCAACACGCAGTTAGCAAAAGGCCTAGTCCTTGATAACACTCTCACTGGTCCAGAAATCATTAGGGAAATGACTGAAAAGATCGTTAAAATCCGAGAATGGCTGAAAGCCTCGAGAGATAGGAAAAAGAGCTATACCGACAGAAGACGAAAACCCTTGGAATTCCAGGTTGGTGACCGCGTTCTGCTGAAGGTCTCACCCTAGAAGGGCATGATACGCTTTGGGAAGTGTGGAAAACTAAACTTAAGGTATATTGGACCTTTCGAAATCACTGCAAGAATTGGTCAAGTAGCTTACAAACTCCAACTTCCAATCGAACTAAACAAGGTAAATCTAGTATTTCACATGTCTAACCCCAAGAAGTGTCTATCCGACGAAACTCTTGTAATTCTACTCCACAAAATCGAGCTTAATGAAAACCTTAACTTTGTGGAAGAAACCGTCGAGATCAAGGATAGGGAAATCAAACGAACTAAACAGAGTCGCATACCCATAGTGATGGTTCGTTGGAATCTTAAGCAGGGGCCTGAATTCACTTGGGAGCGAGAAGACCAGATGCAACAAAAGTACCCGCATCTCTTCCCTAGTCCATAAGCGCTTATTTTGTGAATTAATTTCGGGATAAAATTCCCTCTAATGGGGGGATGATTTAACAACCCGTTATTTCAGAGCAATGTAATGACTAAAAGTCAACTTTTTGTAATATTTTATGAAGTACTAAAAAGTGCATAAAAAATGAAGTGTTTAGAAAGCTCAGTTTTAGAATATTAAGTGGTAGATATCATGATAAGGTTTCCAAAAATATAAAGAACACTAAAATCCAAGTTATAACGAAGAAGTTATGACCATTTGAAGATTCGTAGCAATACCGGTAAAACGCTGTTAAGTGTAAAACGCGAAATTTCGATAAAATACTTTTCGGCCTTAAGTATCTAAATAAAAGTCGTAGATATCGTTAAACTGTAAATATACATAAAAAGAACGCCCAATCTGACTTCATATGAGGAAGTTATGATTTTTTCGAAGTTTCAGAATAGTAGTAGACAGCTAAAAACTCGAAATAAAGATCGAGCGATTTTTAGCCGACGCAACCTAAATGAAAGTTGAAGATCTCAAAAAGAGTATCGCAACGGTAAAAAGACAGACGAAAACGGACATTCGGATGGAGGAGTTATGGATTTTTAACGGACTTTATCAGCCCCGGCCTATTAAAAATAAAGTCAAAACTAGCTGATGTAGTCTAAATGAAAGTTGTAGAGTACAGTCTCACCTACGCGTGGATATAAAGAACGCGAAAATCAAAGCTCGTACGTGAAAGTTACATAATTTAGATGTTTCAAAAATCAAATTACGCCCAGCGTACTCAGGCGCAGAGCCCCGTCCCATCGGCTAGCAAGCTCTCCCATCAGCTAGACCCGCTAGGCCCAAGTCGTAAGCGCTGACGACTCCAGAGTATGCCCAACGTACCCCTAGAGTACGGCCAGTGTATGAGGCTGGCTCAGCTCTATAAATAGCAACCAAATATCTTGGGTTTAGGTTCTGATTTCTATTCACTCTCCCAATTTTGCTCTGCGTTTAACCTCTCAATACTACCCCGGCACCCCGGTTCCATATCCAATCCTAGACGAACGTTTTACGTTCCTGATATTCCCAAGAAACCTGAAGAATCAGCCTTCCCCAGTCGAAGTTCTACTCGATTCTTGTCTCACTCTCTTCAAACTAATCAAGTGAGTTCATATCCTCATTTCTACGCTTTTAAATGCTTTTAAAACGCTTTTAATACCATACGGGGGAGAATAGAAGTAAAAACGCAGTTTTACTCGCATTAAAACATCGATCTTTTGTTATACATTGCATGATGTTTTTCTAACTATCAAATGGATTACTTAACATGTAAACATCTTAAACTGCTTTACCTTTTTGGGATACAACATGATTTATAAATAGAAATATGTTTTATTTGTAAATACGCATACGATTTCATACCAAAAGCAAACGTTTCAACTACAACATTTTATATTCATGGGAATATACACATTACTACTATGGTTTTGTCAATACTATGGAAAAACAATAGACTTTATGTAACATCCTGGAATATCAAGAGTAGAGTTGAAGGGCTAAAAGTGAAATTTTATAAGGGCAACTCGGTGAGTCCATGGGTGGACTCGGCAAGTAGGATCGCGACTTTGATCGCGTGTTAAGTGGCCTATTCGGCGAGTCCAAAGATGGACTCGGCGAGTAGGTGCTGAGTGGAGAAAACCCTAAATCCGGAGGATGAGCCCTATTTAAAGGACATTATACCCTCTCCCCAGCCTCCTTGATCTCCCTTGAAGTCCAGAAACCCTAGATATGTGATTGTGGAGGATTAGAGTGCATTTGGAGCTTGGGGAAGTGCTTGTTGAAGAAATCTTGAAGGAGAAGGGACTTGGATCAAAGGGCTTCGCAAGGATTCGGATTAATCTTCTCTTGGAGCTTCCCTTTGAGGTATTATTTCATTGTTTGAGCTGCTATTATCTAGATTCATCATTTTTGGAGGTGTTAGAGATCATATCTTTTGATGTATTGGAGTTTAGAGGTTAGATCTGAGGTTGCTACCTCAGATCTGGAATGGAGAAAGGGTTTGAATGCATAAAGGTCCTTGTCTTTGAGAGATTGATGGAGCTATCTTATCCCAAACCCCAACCCTAGAGTGAAAATGCCTAGATCTTCTTGGATTCACGTAAAGATTGCCACTTTACGTGATGGATGGCCTTAGGAGGAGTAGATATATGGTTTGGATCATCTGCATGGCTTGGAAAGCCTCTGTATGGATTCAAACCCAGTGGTACTCGGCGAGTCACATGGGTGGACTCGGCGAGTTGCTTGAAGAAAGACTGGAACTCGGCGAGTTGGAAGAACAACTCGGCGAGTTGGATGAAGATGGCCTGGAACTCGGCGAGTTGGAAGAACAACTCGGCGAGTAGGTTGAAGATAGTCGTAGACTCGGCGAGTCTGGTTGTAGGGTCCAAGTTTCTTTTGGGAAGGCTGTGACTCGGTGAGTCAAGGGATGACTCGGCGAGTTAAGTCGCGAATTGAAGGAGGTTCTGTGTATGGGGACTCGGTGAGTCATCGGGTTGACTTGACGAGTAGAGTCAGTCATGGGTAGACTTTGACTTTGACTTTGACCAAGGGTTGACCAGTTGACTTCCAGGGGAATTTTGATAATTGTTGGCTTTTGTGTTGGTGTTAGCCAGTGGTGGAGTTCGGGTCGGAGATTTCAGCAGCGTGATCTTATCCTTTCAGTCAGTAGTTACGAGGTGAGTTATCCTCACTATATCAACAGGGTCTAAGGCACCAAGGCCGGCCCTTTATCGGATTGAGATTCGGGTATCTGTTGTTATGTTATTGCTTTGATATGTTTGCATCCTGGTAGTTAGGATGGTATTCGTTAGAGACCTGATTAAAGTCGGTATCCTGGTATATAGGGTGGTGCTATGCTAGTGACAGGTTAGGTCGGTATCTTGCCTTGAGTATGTTGTGTTACGTGATCTGTTATATCGATTTGATTAAATGATACTTTATTATGTGATTGAATGTTATGCGCACATGGTTGTTTGGACTGGAGTTGGTTTGAGGCGGGTCCTGCTTCGTGCTGTAGGCCAAGACACCTAGGGCGGACCGGTTGTTTTGAAGGCCCAGTGAGCGGTCTGGATAGGCTGTAGGCCCCAAGAGGGCGGACCAGACGTGCCGAGGCTCGGAGAGTGGACCAGGCCAACTGAAGGCCCGATGCGGGCGAACCAGTCATAATATAGACTCAGAGAGTGGACCAGGTGGGTTGAAGGCCCAGTACGGGCGGACCAACCACACTGCAGACTCGAAGGACATGACTGGACTCGGAGGGTGGACCAGGTGGACTGAAGGCCCGACACGGCGGACCAGTCTCACAGTAGACCCGATATGCATGGTTGTTCTGAGATTCGTTATGATATAGCATGTTACGTGTATGGTATATGTGGTTCGTATTTTAGGGGTATCTCACTAAGCTTTTAGGCTTATAGTTGTGGTTTAATGTTTTTCAGGTTCTTCAGGAGACCGTGGCAAGGCGAAGGCGTGATCGTACCGCTCCTCGCGTTTATGTTTATGATATGGACCTGGGAATGCTCTGATAATAATTGTATTGAAAACCTTTTTGTAATAACTTAATGAATTGGCATGTTTTTGAAAACTTTAAATTTTGTTGAAATTTTGGTCGTTACACTTTACGGAAACAAACACACACATAGTAATACATGACTTAATTGAGAATTCGTGAGACAACATCTTCACTATACCTTTCGAGGTACTACCGTAAGTCCTGTCTTATAACCAGAATCTCCCATCCGAAGAACGTGGCAAGTGTGTATAGATCTATACGGGACTAATGATCCCGCACCCTGACTGCTAGCTACCGTCTATGGGTGATAAGTGTCATAACGTTTCGACGCCTGAAGAACGTCGCTACAGGCAAAATATGATAGTATGGTTATGAGAGCTCACCGAATATACAATTATTATGGTATTATATTTTTACGGGAAAAAATATTTCCTTTTCTTTTACGTACCACTACAGTCTTCTTATAGTTTTATTTTTATAATAAGACTATACAACAACATTTTTAGCATGGTATAGTCTTACTGTTTATGCTCTTGGGCATTTGTGACTGCATTTACACTTTTAGGAAAACAAGGGATTTTCCTGGTTCAATACATACATTTCATACAAAAAACGATTTACTACACTACTTGTAAGAAAATATTGAATTTTCTGGAAATACATACACGAACTTTTAAATGGCATACATTTACTCAAATCACTACTTATGAACTCACCGACTTAATTGTTGTCACACCCCCGAACCAGACGGCGGAAACGTCCGGGGGCTATTGTGACTCAATTAAATACCATCACAATGAATATACATGAAACATAACATCATATATCACCAAGCATTGGAATAATACAACTGGTAGCGTTTACATCCGTTACATTGTTTCAAAATATTACATTCCAAAATACATTGTTCATTGTTACTTAAACAACCGCAAAACAATCATGGAGTACAGTCCTTTCTTCACTTATCTGTTACCTGAGAATACAAGTATTTTGAAAAACGTCAACATATGAAATGTTGGTGAGTTCATAAGTAATGTTTGAAATCCGATGTTTGTAATGTTTTGAAAACCACCAGAACATCCGATATTTTCTGAAAATAGTATAGCGTAAAAATATGTGAAGATCCGTGAGTATGCTTGTTTGAATTCTATAGATGTAAGTGTAAGAGTTGTGAAATTCGGCATGTAGTTCGTAAGTGTACTAGTTGAAAACCCTAGGAAAACCCGACGTTTTCCTATCACTTTGCTTTACTTAGTTTGTGTGCTGTTATTTCGTTACGTTAGAGGTGTTCGTTGAGCTCCGGAGGCATTAAGTATACAGAGGGTGGTGAATTGTTGTAACGTACGTTAATGAAAACGTCCAGTTGTCAACCGTACTAGCGATCCCTTAGGCGTCACTCGCACTTATTCACACAACTCAATCCTCCCGGACTTGTGTAGTCCCACGACCGAGGAGAAAAAGTGAAGGTGCAAAACCCTCGGTATTTCCCTACGTCGTTCAAGACCATTGCAATTACGAAGGGCCCGAAGCCCAACCCACAATCGTGAGTTCCCGACTTTACTAGCAGCACCGAAGGACCCTTGGGGACCAGCAGCACGTTTGCCATTGAAAGTCCTTTTACACGCGGTCGAGTCGTATTAGACCCAACTACATGTAAGCAAGTATCCTTTGGGCCTAAAGATCATGTCATCGGGCTAGCTAGGCTCAACAAGCATGATTTGCAACTTTTGGGCCTAAGGAGTGTACGTCGACGTATTGAGTAATTCCACGAGAGTATAGAGTTCCGAGAGTTCCATATGTGTATTGAGCGTTGTAGTGTTAGTAGTTTTGGGTTTATTATTGATTCGAGACCGAATCAATTCGCTTGATAACGATTGTTGGTGACATTGTGTATTGTAATTCATCGAGAGTCGTAGTGTCAGTCTTTGTTCACAATGAGTGTATTGAATTATCATTGAAAATTTTCTGTTTATAACCCCTCTTTATTTTGTAAATTTTACTCTTTCACCCCTTTAGGTAAATTAATTTCCGGTTTAGCCCTTAAACTATTTTTCTTGACATTTTAACACCAAAAATTATTGAAATTAATATTTTTCAGCATATTTTTCGTTGAAAACAGTTTAAGTCCCTGAAATTGCAGTTTTCTCGGTTATAACCCTCATTTTTCGCAGTTTTTACAATTTTGGCCCCAATTGGAAATTTTTTGCAACTTTGGTCCTTTTTAAATTTGAAAAGCATTTTAAACCTTTGAAAAGTACTTGTAACACTAGTAGTCCACTGATTTACAGAAAATCATGGTTTTGGCCCTCCAAAACAGAAAATTTCGCATAATGGGCCCTATTGGGCCGAAATTGTCATTTTTAGCCCATTAAGCTTGAAATTTATGTTTTTAATCCTCCAAAGAGTATATTTTCAGAAAACACATTATGGAAACTGTTTTGACTCATCTCACCCATCAGATTTCGAAATATTTCATTTTAGGCCCTTCAACTTTGTATTTTTAACATTTTATGTCAAAAAAATGAGTTTTTAGCCCAAAGTAAGTGTTGTCAAGCCATTTGGCTATTTTTCTTGGTATACTTTGCATGTAGTAGTATATTTTATGCTAGTATAAAATATATCTCGGTTTTTAGTAATTCATAACTAGATCTAGCATCAGAATCATACAAAACATACATATAAGCATAGAAATGATCCAAAGCATACACATAATGATGGATCTACACCTTTGCTAGTATTCTCCCCCACAAAAACTTATAAAAACCGAAAATAAGGGGGTATGATGCTCACCTTTGGATGTTGATTCGGTTTTTGAAGAAAGGATGGAAGAAAGCTTGGTGATTTTTGACCCTAGCACCCTTGATGAAGCTTTCGAGTTTATGGAGTTTTCTAGGATGCAAGATCACGATTTTTGCATGGATTAGGAAGAGGTTTTTGATAGAACAAAGAATATAAGTCAGAGATCCAAGCAAAACCTTACCTTAGATGAAGAGTTTGTGGAAATATCCTCTTGAAAGCCTCCTAATTTTTCGAGATTTTTGTGTGGAGAGGAAGGAGGAATTTTTGAGTAATCTAGAGAGAGTTTGTGAGGTGTGTATGTGTGTTACTCACGGCCGAACAAGAAGAGGGAAGGAGAGAGATAGAGTTGCATGGAGAAATGAGATGGCATGGAGGTTTAGAGGGTAATGCATGGATAACCACCATATAATAAAGAGGTGGCATGCATTAGTCAACCTTCCTCTTCTCTTCTTGGATTTGGGCCTTGGGCCAAGAATTTGGATGGAAAAGGAGAGATTTGGGCTTTAAAGCCCTCAAGCCCATATAGAAGTTAAGTTGGATGAGTTTTGATCTAAAAGAAATATAATATGATCTTCACACTTGGTTGGGCTAGTTTAAGTTAATCATGATTCAAAACTTTTAATTTACTTCATTCTAGGCCCAATATGGCCCAAAATGTTAAAATAAATTAATGTGGGTCCAATTAGAGCCCATGGTAGTCAAATTGGAAGCTTATTGGTCCATTTGGATCCAATAACGAAGTCCTAGTCCAAAATGGATTTAAACGAGGACTTCTAGGGTTTCCAATTGGTTGTTGAGTATTTGTAGCACTTGCATGATGTATGTGATTGAGGTTTTTGATGTCATTAAATAAGCATCACACATGCTTTTAAGTTTTTGATTCAACCTTTACTTGAGTGTAGTGATTACAAGACACAAAATTTCTAGTTGTGACAATTGTTGACACTTTTTCTTTGAAATAACTTGTGTTCTCAGGGAACCGCTAAGGCAGGTTGTCATCATCTTTTGAAGACTAACACGATGACGTTATTTATATATTTTTGAACATGATTTTGTATTCAAATTTTGAACCTGTAATTAATACAATCATGTAAACTTTTCAATATATGTAATATGGTGGTGTGTACTTTCTTCACTATACAATTGTTGTGATAACGGACATGATGTCCTCCGCCCCCGAATGTTTCCGTCATTCAGGTTTGGGGGTGTGACACAAATGAAGATTGCCAAGCCTATATAATGCTAACCATGCATAGTAGTGACACACAAACCACTAATAATCTAGATGGATAATTAGATCACAACATATACGCATATATTGACTACACCTAAGCAACTAAGCCAGTTTGCTCACATAACATACCACTAAAACATATTCACTAACCATGGAGCTCTGCTGATTAGATGATATACATTCTTTTCTTTGAGGCATAGACATATCCCTTTACTTATAATTTTAAAACTTGTCCCTTTTACTTATCTTTTCTTACAAAAACAATTTTCATTCTAAAAATCCACAGCGATATTATAAAGTATGTTTAACTCTCTTAAACCATTACTCTGATACCAACTTGTAACATCCCAAAATCAAGCATAATTTTTTTTTTAAAAAATCAAAGTATAGATAATAAAAAGGGGTTTCATCCATAACATCATCAAATCATAATGTATCAAAAGTCATCGTCACAAGAGCAAGCTAGTACTTGTTTTGAAAACAAAGTTAACAAAACATGGACATAAAATGGATGTCATGCCCTGATTACGCCAACTCCTTGAATTTCGTACATGAAGGACCTACAACTAAATATATAAAGTAGCAAATATAAGTGAAAGGCTTGTGGGTAATCACAACAACAATTCGTTATATATATATATATATATATATATATATATATATATATATATATATATATATATATCATATGCAATCTACATAGTACATATGCGCATCACTGATAGACTAACACATATTGTTGGTACCAACCCTAATCCAGTTGCCTGATTACCCAAAGATTTGTCTTGGACACTGCCAATTGGGACTGATCACTTCCCATGAAGGTTCGGTCATGATTATCTAAACTTTGACCACTTTCCACAGAGGGCTTTTATGGTCTTGAACCCAACTAGATTCCCCTATGGACTATCCTCTAGTCAGCATACAATTAACATATAGTATAAGTAATCCATGAGAACTCACTTGAATGACTGATGAGGAAATCTATAAAGGTCTATGTGGAAGAAATACTACCTCGAAACACTACATTGTGAGTTTACCCTAATTTAAGAATTACGGTATACTAGTTAACTTCTCTCTAAATAAGTCCTTCTCTTTCTAATCCTTGTCTTGTGCAAAATAACATTTTTCCCTTAATCAATGGTTTGAAATACACTTTTACTAACATTTTACCAAAACTCAAACTTATTCAAATGTCAACGGTCAAAGGTCACGGGTCAACCGCCCCGTGGTCCAACCTCAACAGAATAGACGCACACTAACTAGCATCACATTGTGGTGAGTTTGTGACTGCATCGTGGTTCATCTGGCAAAACAATTTCTTTATTAAACTCTTAATATGTTAAGTCTAAGCCTAATACTTTGCAGGAGGCTTTAATAATTACTAATTTCCAATGCATACCACATACCATTATAAGTCAAAATGGTGAAATATGGCTAAAACTATCTCAAAATCATATTTCCAAAACTCCATCAATGGACAAACTATCTCAATGTCTCAAGATCAAAAGAGTAATAAGGACAAAGATTTATGTCTTAAGACTTACAACGGTCCAAAAAGGCACAAAAGATGGTGAATCAAGCATGCTTGATATTCTTTCTTCACCAAGGAACTTCCTTCTTCTTCAAAGATCAAATAACAAGCCAAAGAGACTCAGATCATAAGGACAAGCTAGGGTTTACAAGAATCTTTTAGTGGTGATGGAGGTCGAGGGTTGAGAAAAACCTAGCATTCACATCCTTTAAATATGGATCAATACCCAAAACATAGGGTTTTGTCCTTACAATGGTATCGTGTCATGGCCATTAAATGACCACCGCATCAAGGTGATGTGGCAACACCATACTGTAGCAACCCAACTACTACGCTGCGGGGAGGCAAAAAAAAAACCAAAAAGCCAATTTTAAAACCTAAACCATACATAGAATTAACTAATACCTAAATTAGGTGCTACATCTGGTGAAACAGAGGTCATTGATGTGCTATATTTTCACTTTGTTTGGATGTGGCATTAGTTGGAGGTTAACATTACAAGATATCAATGCTTTGTCTACAACTAAATCAGAGTATATATCTATGAAGGAATGAATAAAAGAGGATATATGGTTACACGGGCTCATCCAAAGTCATTTTTTGAAGGTGGAGATGTTTGTATTGTACTGTAACAATAAGAGTGTATTGAGTTTTGCAAATAATCATGTGTATCATAAGAAGACGAAGCACATAAATGATAGGTTAAATTTCATTTGTGACAATCTAAAAGAAGAGAAGTTTTCTATTCTGAAGATTGATACCAATGTTAATTCAACGGACATGATGAAAAAGTCATTTCGCACAGAGAAGTTCAAGCTTTTATTGGACTTGGTTGATGTTTGCAGGTTTTAAGACCAACAAGTCTTCAGAAGGGGGGGGTACTTTTTAAGGTGGAGACATTGAGCATTCTCATGGAGCATCTAGTTTTCGATGTCACTCTTAGATATGATGACACTCTCGATGGCACTCCTCGAATATAATGACACTCTTTAGAAGGAGCATCTGATTGAAGACTGGAGCATTAGAAGAAGTTTCATGCATAGGAGGTGCCACTCAATGGCACCTCGAAGATGGGCCATGTATAGCAAGTGGCACCTCAAAGATGTACCATGCACGGAAGGTGTCACCAAGTAACAAGGTGCCACTTAATGGTACCTGATGTGCCGTTATGGCACCTTGAATTAGTGCTACGAACAACAGGTGCCACCAAGTGACAAGTGTCACTCAGTGACATCTAATGTGTCGTCATGGCATATCATTGAAGTGGCATGCATTAGAGGTATCACCGAATGACAGAAGGTGCCACTAAGAGACAAGTAGTGTTGTAAAACTCGCCGAGTTGGCTGATTACTCGACCAAGTACGCCTTACTCAGCCCCTTACCGAGACTGAAGCGAATAGTGTTGTAAAACTCGGTCAACTCAATGATTAATATGTATGATATATTTAATGATTTATTTTTAACACGCACACATGATTATTACTACATATATGACTTAAATTTTCAGTAATTATTCAATATATGAGATCATTGTGTGTTTTTCAGTTTTTATGTATTCACATGTATCGAATTTTGTTATATATTTCAACCAAATTATAATTTTAACTTATGATTTTGACATATATATAATCTCCATAAAAATATTTTTACATGAATTACTTAATCTGAGAGCTCCCCATGTACTCCCAATTACTCATGGGGTGGGTAAGCCATTGTATACTGACCAAGCAAATGAAGAAATTGGTATGATCAACTTTTCTAGGGTGTGCATAGAAATTGAAACTAAGGCGGCCTGTCCTTAAGTGTTCAAAATGTTCATATATGATAAGTATTTTGTGGAGGTTTTAAACCTTCCTAGCTAACAAAAAAAAATGAAGTGTTAAAATGTAACTATTGAAACTAAGGCGGTCTATTCTCAAGTGTTCGAAATATTCAAATATGATAAGTATTTTGTGGAGGTTTTAAACCGTCATAGCTAACAAAAAAAATGAAGTGTTAAAATGTGACTTTTAGTAATTGAAATAGACCGTTTTATGGTGTAAAGCATATATAAAAAAAATCTTAATTCTATATAATAATAATATCCAAAAAAAAAAAAAAAAAGATGTCAAATTTTGATTCCTTTCACATAAAACAGTTTAAATGTATCCAAGCTAATTGGGTTCTTTTTGTTGGAATGTACGTTTTTCCTTATCATTTATAAATTAAAGTTTTCGTTTTATATAATTATATCGAAATGAAATTTGTTTAGGTGAAAAATATTATCCAACTTAATGATATCAATGGTTTATAGAAAGCACATGGGGCTAACGCGGATTGTATAACGAAAGATTGAAGTTACCCATCAATTCCAATACTTACTTTAGTTATGTCGTATTACATTAGTTGCATGTACTTCTTTTCCTTATCACGTTTTTCACCATTTAAAATATTTTACTGTTTATTTTTGTACCATATTAACAAGAAAAAAAATTCCTAAAATTTTAGTCTGAAATTTGTTTAGGTGAAAAATATTATCCAACTTAATGATAGCAATGGTTTATAGAAAGCACATGGGGCTAACGCGGAATGTATAACGAAAGATTTAAGTTACCCATCAATTCCAATACTTACTTTAGTTATGTCCTATTACATTAGTTCCATGTGCTTCTTTTCCTTATCACGTTTTTCACCATTTAAAATATTTTACTGTTTATTTTTGTACAATATTAAGAAGGGAAAGAAAATTTCTAAAATTTTAATTCAATTTATGAAAAAGTTCCAAACTAAATTTTATTTATAGAAAAACACAAAATACCGGTTAAAACTTCGAAAAAACCATTTTGAGCCAGTTTCGCAAATTTTGACGGTATTCTGTCTTTTTTCGTTAGTTTGCTCAAAATTTTGGGATTTTTCCAAAAATTACATAATAACCAAAATATTGAGATTTTTTTGAAAATTACCATGAAATTAATGGATATTATTATTAACAAATCATTTATAAACATATAATTATTTTTATTTAAAAAAAAATACATTTGTTGTTACTTTCTAGGAATAAATTGGTGGTTTAATTATTATATTGCTTCCTGGCCACTCAAACTCTCTACGTTCTTCCTATACATTGTTGTGGATATAATGGTGAGATGAACATAGATACCATTCCTCTAATGTTGGTATTCTTCTTATGTTGTTTAATGTAACTACCAACCAACATTCATACATTACATGTTAACAACCATCGGTGAACATACATCTATAAAATGTGAAAAGTAAACCGTCAATGATAATTTATATGGAAACAAGTAGATGGTTATTATCTATTTAAATTGTTATTAAAAATTTACTTTTCACTCTCGATAGATGTGTGTAAATTTATAGTTGTTACCGGTAATGTTTGGTGGTTAGGTGGTAATTAGATTATAGAACATAATGAAAGATCTATATGTTCGTGTAATGATATTTTCTAATAACACATGATCATATAGCATCATGCTTAATAGCAAGTAGACACTTATTGATTGTGTATTAATAAATATTATCAACTTTTGTATTGGTCACACCTAACAGAGTACTTCTCACTATGATACCCACAACAATACATAGGAGGAACATATGGACTTTGAAGTGGTCAACAAACAATAGAGAAGTACATAGTCGATCATTCTATTTTTAGAAATTAGCAACAAATGTATTTCCTTTTTTATAATAATAAAAATTATTTTTATAAATGATTTGTTAATAATAGTACTCATTAATTCCATAGGAATTTTCAAATAAAAAAGTCTCAATATTTTGGTTATCGGGTAATTTTCAGAAAAATCATAATATTTTGAGTAAACTAATGAAAAATGACAGAATACCGATTAAATCTACGAAACCGGCCAAAAAGGGTTTTTTCGAAGTTTAACCGGTATTCTGTACTTTTCTGTAAACAAAAATTAGTTCGTGACTTTTTCATAAATTAAAATAAAATTTTAGAATTTTTCTTGAGATTTCCTATTAACAATCAATAACATGATTTTACTAAAAATACTGACTTAACATAAGTTTTATGTGATTTTTGTATTGAAATCCGTCACATCATTGTCAATGTGTATAATTACACTATAAGTACAACGCATGGGTTTTGAAGAACGTTAGTTAATTTTAAACTTAGTTGTAACCGAATTTTCTAAATCAAGTAAAATTCCATAAAAATCATCGATAGTTTGCATGTCTTTAATCAACGAA